>NW_006399884.1:392111-393468 GCF_000299155.1 Elephantulus edwardii
GAGCGTAGAGAAGCCAAAGCACAAGGAAGAATTCAAGATACTAAAGAGCTGAACAGAAGATTCCAAAAGGCTGCTCGGAATGATAAAGCTAAATACTACAATGAAATGTGCGAGGAGCTAGAGTCAGAAAATCAAAAGGGCCGAACTCGCTCACCATTTCTTAATTTGAAGGAACATCAGCATAAAGTAGATAATCTGGAACTCATTGTCAATGAGTTGATTACAATATGTAATGGCCCTCATAGAGTTTCTGAGACTGTACACCTTTTAGAAGTAGACTGCCTTGTCTTTCTCCTGCAGGAGGGCCATTGAATTTGAACTACAAACATTTTGACTAGCAACTGAGTATGTAACCATTGAGCCATTTGTTTTAAATTGCCATTAATTTGTAACTTACTCATAGCTGATCCTCAAGGAGCTGCTTTTAAGAGGCTATATGTTGCAGGGAAGGAGATTGACTATCTTTCTTCTGTAGAGCAACAGTGAATTTGATTGCTGCTCCTTCTCCCACAGAATAGCTGGTAGATTTGAACTGTGTGCCTTCAGGATTGTAGCACAGATTCTTACCCCTAAGCCAAATAAAGTGCATTAAGGACCAAAATCACACAAACATAATCTCTCAGAGTAAGTCATAACTTATCATGATCCACACAGAAATTAAATTAGAGTATAGGAACACTATTATAAAAAGCTAAAGAAAGGTTTACACCTAGAATTAATTCTTGGATTGTTAATGGAGATGGTAAAGGAGGGATAAAAGAATAAAGACTAATAAGTGGATAAGTTAGGTGAAGGAAAAGTAAAATACAATAAGGGGTTGATCAGACATCAGTTATTTACATTAATCAATTTTAATTAATGTTACAAAATTACATATATGAATGATTGAATAAAAAATCAATATAATTCATAAACTATTGCTCAAGTAAAGAATAATTTTTTTAAAAAAAAGTACTAAAAAGCAAGGACATGTCTTTGAAGACTAATGTGCAACAAAATCAAATCCTAGTTGTTGTTGTTTTTAATGTTTGGTTGAAGGATCTTAGTTTTGACCTGAGTGTATTTATTAAAATATTACATAGTGTAAACAGGCAGAGATAAGCAAGACATTATTTTTGATTGCTTTGTATGCATTGAAAGTTGTATAATGTATCAGTGAGGGAGAAGAATTTTTATCTTTGAATTGTGGAGAGTTTTTAATATACCACAAACTGCCAAAAAACAAAGTCTGTCTTAGAAGAAGTGTTACCAAGATGTTTTGTTTTTTTTAATTTAGGTTGTTTATTTTTCATTTCAATGAACATCTACAGAGATTTTGGGATTCCATTCATTCATTGTTGCACCCTTCTCCCCGCAC
>NW_006399884.1:393588-410302 GCF_000299155.1 Elephantulus edwardii
CACCTCCCCAAACCCCACCCCCTACCCCCAAATATAATCCACTCTGCAACCCTCATTGCATGTTTTTTAGAGGTAAAAATGATGAAATTTTATCCCATATACTTTGGGTATGTTAACAGGTGCATCCAATCATTGGAAAAGAGCATCAAGCTTGGGAAAACAGAGTCTACAGTGGAGAGTAAGACAACTTGGCACAGTGATTATAACAGTGGAAGTAAGCTGATTTCATTTTCATTTGTTGGAGACCCTGCGTGAAACAATTGGTCAATGTTATATTATTAATTAAAAGTGAGTGGTTCAAATTCACCATAAGTCACTTGGGATGTAAGACTTGGTGATGTGCTTGCAAACCATCACATTGACTAAATCTTGTGGAATAATTCCATTCTGTATATGTAGAAACGCTATCAATAGATTAATTACCTAAATATTAGTAATAAAATATTAAAACTAAATAAAATTAAGGTGACAAGCTAAAACAGGATGCTTTCTTTAGATTGGTCATATTAAGATTGGTCTCTCTAAAACTAGAATAAGGAGAAGCCAATGCTTCAGAACCTGTGGGAAGAGTGATTTACACAGAATGGATTACTGATGCAAAGACACTAAGATGGAAACAAGTTTGACAAGTTTAAGGAACAGAAAGAACCTCACGGTCAGATCTTAAGAAGGAGACATCTCCTGGCTCACATGGACAAGGAGGCTAGTGAATCTACAGCATATGGTTCAGTACAAAGATCTGGAGATGATAAATCAGATACAGGATCCAGAATAAGCAAAAATAAAGGGACCTTCACTAGACTTCCACAAATGTTGCCTGCAGGCTTTTTCATGGAGATTATTACACAGGAGGAAATTATTTCCAAGGACGAAATTATTATATTAGCTTTTATCAAGGGAATGAGAACATTTTATCAGAAATAATCAAGATCTTGGTGAGTTGAGTTTGGCTAAATTGGGCTAGGGCTGGTTCAAAATTATAAGTATTAAATGGAATCTTCTGAAAGTTTTATCAAAGGAATGGTAAAGTATAGAATCACAGACAGACAAGATGGACGAAAATCTCAACTATGACAGATCATGACAGCAATAATGAAACTAAAATAATAACTAAAAAGCATCCCATTCATAGTCAACCATTATCTACCCATGAATATTTTTGTTTCTTCCACTTCTGTATCATACAGCTAATTCAGATTATTGGGCATGAAATCCATGATATTATGTGATATTGTATAAATATAGATATAAACTCTAATAGAGAACCATTCTTATTTTTTAATTAAATACTAATTACTACCTAAGAATGAACAATTTTATATACATAGAAGGTCTTCTCTCACTACTCTAAAGGGCCTCTTTGGCAGTAGGAAACACATAGCCTATTAGGGAGATTGATTTTGGAATTTAGATGCACTGTTATCAATTGTGCTTAGCCGTACATGTTCATATCCTTGAAGATGTATCATGGAAGTGTTGCAGCCTAGAAGATACAAATTTAACTAACAAGTTAAAAGTGCATGAGTCAAAAATTGAAAAATAATAATATTCAGAGTAGAGGTTCTAATAGTGGCACAAATCAAGTTACAGAGGTAAGGTGGTTCCATTGCCATCCTTACTCTAACTTAATTCTTTTTTTTTAATTTAAATTTGTTATTAATTTCAGTGAAAATTTACAGAGGCTTTGGATTTCCATTCATTCATTGTTGTAGATTTGTCCCCTCCCAAGGTTCCCCCCCACCAGACATTGCCCTCTTGGAAAAGTAAAAGAAAAGATTCTTTCATTATTTTACAAACTCTCCCCCAGGTCCACTCCACCACGTAGCCATCGCTCTAGACTCCTGTCATGACAGAAATACCTACTCACATATCTCTTTTAAACAGTTTTCTCCCTTCTCTGTTTCAGAGCAGCATACATTATTGAACCCGTCTTACTCAGTCTCTCCCCAACCCCAAGGACAGTTCCATTCTACAACAGTGGCACCATGCAATATTTGTCCCTTTATGACGGACATTTCAATGAGCATAATGTTCAATGGAATACTATGCTGCATTAAAAAACAAGGAACTCATGCAATATTACTCAAAATGGTTGACTCTGGAGAACATTATGCTGAGTGAAAGAGATTGAGATTTTTTAACAGCTTTAGTTTGCTTGACTCCACCCACAATCAACACTCTTGGTACCAGCAGCCAGAAGATCAAAGGACAATTTGCATTGGGAAAGTCTGCTGTCAGGGACCTCTCCAGAGTACTGAAGAGCAAAAGTGTCAGTCTGGAAACTAAGTTGTGCCTGATCCAGGTAATAATCTTCGCAATTATGTGCTATGCATCAGAAAGCTGGACACGTACTAGGGATGACAGAAGAGAACTGATACCTTTGAGCTCTGGTTCTGGAGAAGAGTATTGAATATATCATGAATAGCTTAGAGAATAAATGGATTTGTCCTGAAGAGGGTAAAACGAGGTTGCTTCTTGGAGGCAATGGTTCTGAAACTCTATCTGACACATTTTGATCATGTTGCAAGAAGGAGCCAGTCCTTGGAGAGGGACATCATGCTTGGGAGGGTGGAAGGACAGTGCAAAAGAGGAAGACTCATGATAAGATGTATTGACTCAGTGACTGGGTAATGGGGGTAGACGTGTCAGAAACAATAAAATTGGCAGAGGATAGAGCAGGCTTCAGAGCTGTTGTATATACGGTTGCTATGAGTCACTTATGACTCAACAGTACATAACAATAAACAAACAAACAATTTGGAGCAGTGGGAAGAAGTTGTGTTGCCAACCCAAGGACACATGGTTCAAACTCACCAAGTGCTGACTGGAAGAGAGACATACTATCTCCTTTCATATGATTTGCACTTTCTTCTGGAGGATCAGCTATGAGTTGGTTCTGACTCAGAAGCATGTAACAACCACCACCAAACAATTTTATATACCTAGAAATGAAAAACAAAATGCACAATTAATGGTATTCAATATCAGTGCTTAAATTTCTTAAATTATCTTATGATTTGTCTTTCTAAACACCTCCTTTGAATTAACATCCATACATACATTGCATTAGATTAAAATTCCCTTTATGCCTCTTTTGTTCTTTTCCTTTCTTGAAGTATATCTATTGAAGAATTTGCATTAACTCTTCTGAAAAGGAACTTGGCGATAGAATTGGTAGCAAGTTATGATACTAACCCAACATCCTCATGTCTTTGATGGTTCAAATCCACTGACAGCTCCAATGGAGAAAGGTGGGCAATCTCCTCTAGTTGTGATTTCCAGCCTTGAAAACCCAACGGAGAGTCACTATTGTTGGAAACTAACTTTACCACAAGGAAGCTGAGTCAACCTGAGTTCTGAAGAGTGTCTAAAATCTAGTTACCTTCCTGATTAAATCTGACAATAAATCAGCAATGCCATAACTTTGAGAAAGTATTGTAGCCAAAGAAGTTAAAAATCTTATCCAAATAGTAGTAGGAAGAACAGCCAGTTGATCCTCGTGACCCCTATCCTGGATTTTGCTCCTGTAAGTACACAGCCCTCTTGTACTAAGGAACACTAGACAACATTCCAGCAGAGTGCTCGGGGGCTTTTTTAAACAGCAGAAGAACCAACAAAAATCACAAAAATGTGAAAAATGTACCTCTGGATAGGCTACTAAAAGGACACTTGCTTATAGTGTAAAAACTCAAACAAGAAGGCAGAGCACTCAAGCGTCCAGCCTCAGCTAGCATCATACACAATAGGCAACTCATCTTGATGTATTGTAAATGGCTACATAAATCCAGGTGTTGATGTGGGGACTACATGGCATCTTTGTTGTTGTTAAGTGGCGTTGAGTTGAGTATGACTCACAGTGACCCTATGAACAACGAATAAGAATCTTAGCCTATCTTGTGCCATCTACATCATCTTTGACATACTTGAGCCTGTTGCTGCAGTCACCACCAAGTTGATTGATCATGTTTAGAATCTTACTCTTTTCCACTAACCTTCCACCTTCTAAGCACGAACCCCCTTTCCAAGGAATAGCTTTTTCTAGCATTATACCTAAAGTATGTGAGACAAATATTCAACATTTTTGCCTCCACGGAGCACTCTGACTGGACTTTCCCCAATACTTTGTACTGTTCTTTTGGCAACCATGGGATTTCTGTCCTATTCTCCAATAGCACCACTCAAAGGCATCAGTTCTTCTGTCATCCTTTTTCACCGCCTGGCTTTCAGATGCATAGTAAGTGACTGAAAAATATGATGGCCTGAATCAGGAATAGCTGAGTCTTCAAACCGACATCAGTTTGGAGAGGTTGCTTATAGCAGACTTTCCCATTGAAATAAATCTCCTAACCACTGGTACCAAGGATATTGCATATCCAAGTAATATGAAATTGTAGACAATTTCAATCTTTTCTTTATCATGATCTGGTGGCCTACTGGTAAGAAACTGTGTTGCAATCCCAAAAGCATGCAGGTCTAATCCACCAGCTAGTCTGCAGGAGAAGGATGGACAATCTCCTCCCATGTGATTTACTGTTTCTGAAAACCTGCTGAAGGGTCAGCTATGGGTCAGTTTCAGCTTCACGGTACACAACAATAACAAAACCAACAACATGATGTTACTTATCAGTGTAATAGTGAGAATTTTTGTCTTCGTAATGTTGAGTATCAGGAGTGACATCCACTTCCTAAATAACATACCTCTGGAAAACCTATGAACTTTGATAAATGTTGATAGTTAGAGGGACTTCAGGCCTTTTGTTCATAGGGTCGCTATGAGTCATGCTCAACTCGAAGGCAATCAGTAACAACAACAACAACAATATTGAGTATGAGTATAATCTGTATTATACTCTGTATAATCTGCATTATACTCTTCATACAGATTATAAGATGTATAATCCCTACCTGAAGACCATAGTTTTTGACCTGCAGCAAGCATTTCAACTATTCCTCACTTTCAACAAGCAAGATTGTGTCATCTGCATAATGCAGATTATTGGTAAATCTTCGTCCTATCCTGATGTTACATTCTTCTTCACAGAACAAAATAATTTGTCAGTATATGATTGAATAGGTATTGAGAAAGGATAAAATCCCAATATACACCTTTCCTGATTATAAACCATGCAGCAGTATTCCCCTGCTCTATTTGTACAACAATTTCTTGGTCTAGGTATAGATTCCATTTGAGCATAATTAAGAGTTTTGGTATTCCCATTCTTCTCAATGTTAGCCATAGTTTGTTGTGATCTACACAGTCAAATGTTTTTGCACAGTCAATAAAACGTGAGTAGACATTCTTAAAGTATTCTCTGCTTTCTGCCAGAATCTATCTGATATCAGCATTGATATCTCTGGTTTGCGGCCTCTTCTAAACCCAGCTTGAACTTCTGGTAGTTCTCTGTCTGGTATTTCCTCTGGTTGCTGGATAACTACCCTATCATCTTTATGAGGCAGGAAGTGACAAACACAGAACCCAAAAATAAGAGGATTAGCTGTATATCAATTTAATTTATTGTCTGTATTAGTATAGTCATTCAGTAAGGTTACAATGTGGTTTGATAAATAATGTCTAACATTTGCTTAAATTAATATTACAAAGAAAGTGTTCAAAATGTACTTAAAGTACATAAAAGTTACCATTTCACACAGGTATATCTGTGTTTTCTGAATGCACAAATACAAAGACAGGATACACTTGCCTGAGTCTTCATGGTGTTTGAGTAGGCATGCATGCCTGAGTCATGTTCATGTTCTTGTGTACATTTTGAGATCAAATATACACATTGAGGTCAGTGAATGTTTACAGAGGAAACCTGGTGGCAGAGTGATTTAAAATACTTGGGGGCTAACCACAAAGTATGTGGTTTAAAAAAAAATTTAAAAAAAAAAAGTATGTGGTTTAAACATGCCAGGACAAGTGCAAGATGAAGCAGTCTGCTTATATAAAGTTTTATAAACTTAGATACCTATGCAATAGGCTTACTCTATCCTACATGGTTTTAGGAGTTGGAATCAGTTCGAGAGATTAACTGTGTTTCATTGACTATGCAAAGGCATTTGTGTGTATCAGAACAATTTGTGGCTAACCTTGAGGAGAATGGGAATCCCAGAAGATTTAATTGTGCTCACGTGAAACCTATACTTGGACCAGGAAGCAGTCCTCAGAACAGATCAAGGAAACACTGAATAGTTCAAAATTAGGAAAGGAGTGTATCAGAACTGCATCCTGTTTCCATACCTTTTTTAATCTATATGTAGAAAAATTATTCAGGAGGCTGGGTATCATGAAGAAAAATGTGCCATCCGGATTGGAGGAAGACTCATCAACAACCTACATTATGCAAATGACACACCTTGCTTGCTGAAACTGAGGAGGATCTGAAGTGCTTGCTACAGAAAATCAAGAACTGTAGTCTTCAATATAGATTGAAGCTCAGCATCAAGAAGACAAAGATTCTCACCACTGGTCCAATTGGCAGCACCATGATAGACGGAGAAGAGATTAAGGTTTTTAACAATTACAGCTTGCTCGGCTCTACAATCAACACTCTTAATACTAGCTGTCAGGAATTTAAAAGATGAATTGCACTGGGAAAATCTGGTCTCAGGGATGTCTCCAGAGTACTGAGAAGCAATGATGTCAGTCTAGAGACTAAGGTCTGATTGTTTAAGGCCTTGGTCTTTGCGATTGCTTGCTGTGCATCAGAGAGCTGGACAATGGCTAAATATGACAGAAGAATCATTGATGCCTTCAAGTTGTGGTGCTGGAGAAAGTCTTGAACATACCCACGGACTTCCAAGAAAACAAATAGGTCTGTCTTGGAGAGGGTGAAACCAAGTATCTCCTTGGAAGTTAGGATTTTAAAACTCCATCTCACATACTTTGGGCACATGGCCAGGACGTACCAGTCCTTGGAAAAGGACATCAAGCTTGGAAGGATGAAGGGACATCTCAGGAGAGGAAGATCCTGGAAAAATAAGATGAATTGATACAGTAACTGTGGTAGTGGGGTAGGTGTGTTGGAGTCAGTGAGACTGGCTCAGTTTAGGGCAGACTTCAGAGTTGTACATTAGGGTCATTATGACTTGCAGATGACTCAGTGGCATATAATAACAGATTTAAATTGTTTTTATTTTCTTTAATTGTGATTTTAATGACAGTTTGCAGAAAAGTTGAGTTTTCATTCTTTTATTGTTGCACATTTCTCTCCCTACTTCCTCCAGTCCACTTTGCATAATCTTTCCTCCCCTCACCCCAGTAATTTTGTACCTCTTATTCTGGACTGTTGTCATACAAATAATGCCTAATCATATGTTCCTTTTAAACAGTTCTTTCCTTCATTGGTTCCTAAATTGTTTTTTAACAATTTGAATTTCATTTTAAATTTTAACAATTTAAGTCTTCATAGAAAATTCAATGACATGATTTTTAGAAGATCATGTTATTATTGTTTACCACAGAGTCGGAACCGACCTATTGCTGACTCTCCGTGAGTTTTCAGAGGCAGTTAATCGAATGAGAAAAGATTGCCCATCCTTCTCCCACAGAGAAGCTGGCGACCTCGAACTTCGTGCCTTTGGGATTGCAGCACAGCTTCTTGCCACTTGGCTGTCAGAGCTAATTTGAGACATTTTAATTGAGGTGACAGCGCCAGTGCAGCAAACTAGACAATTTCATCACACACCAGCTGTTCTTAACATGTTGGAATTTGGACTGCAACACATTTGAATGAGCACTCTATATTAAATATTTTCTGAATTTTCTTCTGGAGTTAAAACTAGCATTTTGCTAAAAGATGACAAACTTTTCCCTGGTAGATTAAATCACACACTCTTTAAAAAAAATTGTGTTTCATTCGTGTACCTTTATTCCCCCACTCCCTCCCTCCACTCACTCACCAAACTCGTCAACCTCATAATTCCCCACTCAATCCTCAACACCCCCACGCCTCCCCTTCCCTCTTTGTATATCCATACACAGCTCAATAGTTATTCTTTTTATAATTATGGTCCTTTTAATTTTAAATTGGTTTTCATGAAATTCTACAGAGACTTTGAATTTCCATTCATCCATTGTTGCACTTTTCTCTCTGTCCACCCCTCCCCCCATTCGTTTTCTTTTTGAAAAGTAAAAGAAAAAAAAAATCTTTCATAGTTATTCAATTCCTCCCCCAAAGTCCACTCAACTATGCTACCTTTGTTCTGGACTCCTGTCATAACAATAATACCTAATCATGTCAGTCCTCTTTTATAACAGTAGCATTATGCCATATTTATCTTTTTGTGACTGAAATATTTCACTCAGCATAATGTCCTCCAAGGTCATCCATTTTGTGTAATATTTCATGAGTTCCTTGTTTTCCAATGCTGCATAGTATTCCATTGTGTGAATATACCACAGATTCTCTATCCATTCATTTGTTGATGGGCACTTGGGTTGTTTCAAACTCTTTGCTATTGTGAACAAAGTAGAAATAAGCATAGGTATGCATGTATCTGTTTGGGTGGCAGTTATGGTTTCTTTATGGTATATTCCCAGTAGTGGAATTGCTGGGTCAAATGGTATTTCTATTTGCAACTTTTTGAGAAAGCACCGTGTTCTTATACAGTATTTGATCTTATGTACCTGAGTTAGTATACCCAGCATAATGCTCTCTAGCCTCTCCCACGTATTTTTTGAAATTATTGTTTCTGAGTTCTGCATAGTATTCCATTGTGTAAATATGCCACAGTTTTTTAATTTAGTTGTTTGTTGAGGGCAATTGGGCTGTTTCTATGTTCTTGCTATTGTGAATAATGCTTTTATGAAAATCAGTGTAAAATCTTTGTTTGTATCTCAATTCAGTATTCCTTGGAGTATATTCCTAGCATTTGTTTGTTGTTGTTTTTAGGTGCCTTAAGTCAAGTATGGCTCATACTGACCCTATGAACAACGTATCTGAACAGATCTGTCCTATCCTATGACATCTTCACCCTTCCTGACACACAATAGCCCATTTCAGTAGGCATCATATTAAGGTCAAGGATCTTCCTCTCCTTTGTGGACCTCCCACCCTTCCCAGAATCATGTCCCTCTCCAAGGAATAGTCCATCCAAGTAACATACCCAAGTATGTGAGATTAAGCCTCGTCATTATTTCTTCCAAAGAACACTTCAACTGCATCCTCTCCAAGACATAATTGTTTGTTCTTTTGACAATCCATTGGATGTTCAGTGCTCTTCTCCAGTACCACAACTAAAAGGCATCAATTCTTCTTCTGTCATCCTTATTCATTGTCCAGCTTATAGATGCATAGCAAGTGATCAGAAAGACTATGGCCTGAATCAGACACACCACAGTCCTCAAACTGACATTATTACTCCTCAATAATTTATAAAGGGACCTAACTACATATTTTCCCAGTGCAAAGCATCTCCTAAACCAAGAGTAGTATAGATGTAACATATAGAATCTCTATATTCAGCTCTTCGTGGACAGTCAACCTGCCTTCTAGAGTGGTTGTATCATTTTACAATCCCATCAATAATGTATGAGAGTTTCAATCTCTCTACATCCTCTCCAACATTTATTGCCTGCTGTCCTATTAAACGTTGTCCCTGCTACTAGGGTGAGATGATATCTCATTGTAGTTTTGATTTGCATCTCTCTCACTGTGAATAATTTTTAGCATTTCTTCATGTGTCTGTTGGCCATCTAAATGTCTTTCTCTGTGAATGATCTTTCCATATCTTTTGTTCATTTTGTAATTGAGTTGTCAGGTTCTTGTGGAGGCACTGTAGTATTCTGTGTATTTTGTTATGAAACCCTTGTCTGAGACATCATTGCCAAATGATTTTTTCCAGTCAGTTGGTTTTATTTTCACCTTACTGGAAAAGTTTTGATGCATATAGGGACTTAATCTTTAGAAGATCTGATTCATCTATCTAAGTCTCCATTTTGGAGGCTCATGTGTGAAATGGTTGGATTCTGGAAGATGGTTTCCTTTGTCTTGGTAAAAGTTGAGTGTAAACTGGTTGGTTGGTTTTTTGTTCCTGCCCCCTTCACAATCAGGTGTGAGCTGATTGAATTTAGCTAACAATGAGCTGTAGGCTGGAAACTTTTTTGTTTAGAATCAGCCAGGATCTGGTGAGGGGGCCTTGCAGGGATGGGAATCCCAGAACACTTGATTGTACTTATGTGAAACCTATACTTGGACCAAGAGTGTGTCATCAGAAAAGAGCAAGGAAACACTGCATGTTCTTATCCCTTCTACTTTTTTCCTCTTGACTGGTGCATTTAGTCCATTCACATTCAGAACAGCTATTGACAGGTATTGTTTACTGTATGCTCTTGTGGTGTTGCTGATATGGCTAGTTCGTCTGTTGTGAGATATTGATTTCATTTTGCTTATAGCCTTTCTTATAATTTTCTTTGCTGTTGTTATTTTGGGGTTTCTTAAATCTTTGTGGTTTTCTTCTATTTTTATAAAAGAAGTCACCCATTTTATTGGAGGTTACCTGTAAATATTTTATGTATGTATCTCATTTGATGGTAAACTGAGAATCCTAAGTCTTCAAAGTCTATTAATGGTGTCCTAGGATTGAAATGATGATGACCCTCAAGAAATCAAGTGTTTCCTGGCCCTGTTAAAAGTAAATTTACAGCAGCAAAATCAGAGGAAAGTGGCATGATGGAGCTTGTGCTTTTATCAGCTGTACATCTGCAGCAGAGTTCATGTCTGCCAGTCATCCTGGCTCAGGGGCAAAACATTTCAGTGAATTGTAGAATTTTAAAATTACACAGAACAATGGAGATCATCTCTCCATCCAATCCAGGAACGAAAAAGACAGCGTATACTTTCAATTGCTTTTCCTCAGTTTTTTTAAATTGACCACTTTTTTTTAAAATATGTACATTCATTACTTGATGAACATTTAGGTTGTGCACAATTTGGGCTATTATGAATAATGCTACTATGA
The DNA here is from genome assembly GCF_000299155.1 of Elephantulus edwardii. Lineage (NCBI taxonomy): Eukaryota > Metazoa > Chordata > Mammalia > Macroscelidea > Macroscelididae > Elephantulus > Elephantulus edwardii. The sequence goes on from NW_006399884.1 coordinate 404,551, forward strand.
ATATTTATTATATGAAAAATGCTGTCTCATTCTTGATATATATAAAAAGTCAAGCTTTAAAAGTTACTCATAATTTGAGATGTTGAATCTTGAAGTTTCCTGAAATAAGGCAGTTCCTTTTATATTCACTTGATGCTCTCTCCAACCCTCTAAGTAGCAACAGTTGTGTTTTCAGGCCATGACAGCTATGAAGAAGCATAAAACTATCAGTCATTGTCAAATGCTCTATAAATGGATACAGAGGAGGGGTTCAGTTCTCTGTGTAACAAAGACAGAGAAGCAAAGTCAGTGATATATCATGTGGCATAGGATTTTCCCTTAAGCAGTTTTCTGTTAAAGACTTGCTCACAGTATGAAAGCTTTTGTCTAACTAGAGAGATGGAGTTACAATAGACTCTTAATACCAAGATCTCAACTTATTGCTACTAATATTCAAATTTCTATACCATATAGTATTAGAGAAGGGAAAGAATGAATTTCAAATAGATCTGGGCAACAATTTTTTTTTCTATTTACAAAGGCCAAGAATGAATTTTAACAATTATTTAACTTATAAAAATTAATTAGATGGCTTATAAATTATGCATGTGGGAAAAGAAAATTTATCAATGGTTGGCTTGAGGATTCAGAAGAGTACTTAAGTTGATAACAAAAGGTATTTTGTGCAGCAGGTCACGTTTAGGGTGGGCTCTCACTCCTCTTTTGTGCCTGAAAATGGTGAATACAGAATTGGTCTTGTCATCCTCTGGTGGTGAGAGAACTAGTCATTTCCATAAAGAGTTTTTCACTGTTTTTCCCCCACTGTTTTTGTCTGCAGTTGGAAGCACAGAAGACAGTTGACAAAAATTTAATAGGGAAGTCAGAGATCGGAAAAGTCCATAGGAGGTCAAGCATGTCAAATACTGAACCCATGTGCCTAGCAACACCATTTCAAAACCCATTCTGATCTTAAACCACTCAAGAACAAAATAAAAACTGAACTTGAAAGTTAAATACAACAGATCCCAAACAAAGGCATATTGATTTTTTTATAATATAGGGGGAAAAAATAGAGCACACTTTCAAGTGTAATATCAGTCTGAACATTTAAGGAGTATTTCAGTCATGATACCATTTTGTTGTTAACTTGATCTTTTCCATACACTCATGTTGTAGTTGTTAGATGTCATCAAGTCCAGTACAATATGTAGCAGCACTGTGAACAACTGATCTGAACATTATTACAATCTCTGACACACTCAAGCCCATTGCCACAATCATCATGTCAATGCACTTGGTCAAGGCCCTTCCTTTCTTTCACCTTCCCAAGCATGATGTCCTTCTCCAAGAAATAACCATGAGTAATTCAACAGCCAGGAAATCAAAAGATGATTTGCATTGGAAAAGTCTGCTGTCAGGGACATCTCCAGAGTACTGAAGAGCAACAATGTCAGTCTGGAGACTAAGGTGTTCCTGATCCAGGTCATGGTTTTCGCAACTATGTGCTATGCATCAGAAAGCTGGACAAAGATTCAAGATAATAAAAGGAGCCGTGGTGCTGGAGAAGAGTATTAAATATACCTGCTAAGAGAATAAACAGGTTTGTCCTGGAGAGGGTAAAATTGGGCTACTCCTTGGAGGCAATAGTTCTGAAACTCTGTCTGACATACTTTGGGCATGTTGCAAGAAGAGGCCAATCATACAAAATGTGAAGAAATGAATGAGTTTGTACTTGAAGGAATTCTGGATGATTCTTAAAGGTAAGTGTAAATAAAGCAAAAGGATACTCTAATATCAAGAGAGTATTTTTCTCTATATATTTTAGTGATGTTTAAAAGGTTAGCAAAAAATAAGACTTTCAACAAAATGAACACACATAGTCACTGCAACCGTTGTTTTTTCAACAAAATGAACACACATAGTCACTGCAACTGTTGTTTCAAGTATATCAGAGATTATGAGGATGGCACAGGATAGGACACTACAACTTAACAACAACTAACAATTGTTGCTACTGTGTGGTGCTGAGTTGATTTTGACTTATAGCAACCACACGTGATAGGAAAAACAAGTAAACTTCCCCACGGGGGTTTCTATATTACAATCTTTACATGAAAAGGCTGATCTATCTTCTGTGCAGCTGCTTTGTGGTTTAAACAAGCCTTTATAGAAATTCCATATGACCCAGCTAATACACTGCTAGGAATATGTTACTGTTATGTGTATTTGAGACACAACTCAAAGCAATCCTCTGAACAATAAGTTAGAATCCTGTTTTATCCTGAGGCAATTTCACTGCCTCTGACACACTTCTCGCCATTATCACAGTTACAGCATCAGACCATCACATCTGGTTGTCTTCCTCTCCTCCACCTTTCAAGCCTTTCCCCTAACAACTGAGCACTTAACTATGTACCACCAGGGTTCCATAGCAACCCAGCCAAACTCATTGCTTGGAATTGGGTCTAATGTATAGTAATCTTCTTTCAGGTTTCCAAGGTCATAACTCTTTACAGGAGAAGACTGACCATTTTTCTCCCCTTGAGCAGCTAGCAGATTTGAACTGTCAACCTTTCAGTTGGCAGCTTGACGTACTATGTACTACACCACCAGGGCTCCCTAGCCTGTGTCACATGTTTTATTTTGGGGAGGATTGTCCAAGGACTCCATTGTACAGTGAAATGTATATTTTTTTTTTCTTGTAAAACCATAAATATAAGAGAAAACCACAGATTCTTATTACTATGGAGGTTACAAGAAAAAACAATAATTATAGATAAATTATTAATTTCACGGGCTTAGTTTTATTCACAAATGCCAAGATAACAATGTCAAGTTGAATGACTGAAGTGCGTTCCATTGTATTCTTGGAATTTGCAGGGCCATATCTTTTTTTTGGGGGGGGGATAGGTAGAGGGTGGTGGGTGGGAATTCTTTAGAGACAATGGCACCTGGAAACAAATGACCAAATCATCAAAAACAGAAAATTATATTCACTTGTGTATTCAGATCATAACTAAGAAATTACTTGGGGTAGAATCCACATCCATCAAATCTTCCTTTAATTTCATATTCACAGTAATATAAGCTATAAACAGCTACACTGTTGTAACTATAAACTGCTCTAATAAGATTTTTAACTAAATTTTCCTCTTGACCTCATGGAGCCGAAATGTTGCAGGCTGCGTGTTTTGCACTGTCTCCAATTAATTTCTGACCTTGGTACTGTCTGGGCACAATGAGGCAAGTGAAGGGTGGAGATCAGATTTAATTTTGAATTTCCTGACTGCTGCTGGTTTGTATCTCAACTTGAACATTACTTAAACATGTTATTTTTGGTCAACGACTTTGTACGCAGTGCACTGAGCAAATGTAATTAAGCAATCTAAGTGTTGTTCTCAGATATCCTCCAAACTCTTGTATGGGAACTTGCAATCTCAACAGGAAACACCTGTATGGTAGTTGTATACCAAGCCTTCCCAGAGATTCAATATATAACATTGTTTCTGAGCCTCAAAGCCTCTTCCCCAAATAGAAATGCCCAGCTGTATTTGAAGACTGTATTTTCAATTATTGCTAAAAATCTCTATCTTCTTGGCTTAGTAATTGAGTCTTCTTATAAGCACCACTCGACTTGGTTATATCGGAGGATCGGCCATATAATTCATTCTTTTTATCGTTCAATATTAGTTATTTCTTTTCATTCAACCAATCACTACTGAATGCATACTACTTGTATATTTCATTATAACACTTTGCTTTGTCTTCTCTAGTTGCTGTTTGACATCTTCTGTCCAGCTCTCTCCCTTCAGCATTCTTGCCCCTTGTTTTAGCTGCTTTGGGTTTCAACGCAAGTTGTAAAGTCTCCTCTGACATCCGTTTTGCTTTCCTCATGGATAGCTCCTTAATGTAGTATCATAATATGTCTGGCCTTTGATGATTAATGTCCAGAGCATCAAATCTAGTTTTAAGATTGTCATGTTGGTGAAGAGTATTAAATATACCATTAAATATATCCAAGGAACAAACAAATCTGTGTTGAAGGAAGTACAACCAGAGTGTTCTTTACAGGCTGTCTTATTTTCTTTGGGCATATTTTCAGAAGAAACCAGTCCTTGGATAAAGACATGATGCTGGGAAAGGGAGAGGGTCCGGGAAAGAGAGGAAAACCTTTAACAAGATAGATTAACACATTGATTTTCATAATGAGTTTAAGCATGACAGAGATCACAAGGATAGCACAAGATAAAGCAAGGTTCAGATCTGTTGTTTACAGGGTTGTTATGAATGGTAGTTGATTTACTAGAACCAAAGAACAACATAACTCTCTGTCAACTTTTACAAGAAATCCAGGCTGCTGGTGTAGTGAGTAATGTAGTGGGCTGGTAACTGAAAGATCAGCAGTTCAACCCCACCAGCATCTCTGAGTGGAAATGATGGGTAGTCTCCTCCTATAGTGAGTGCTTTCACCTTTGAAAACTAAGTGAAGCATCACTGTAAGTCAGAAACCAACTTAATAGTACTGGAATTGTTTTTTAGTTGGCTTAGTCTCTGTAAGAATTGCATATACAGAAAAAAATAAAAACCTAGATCTCTCTATAATGATACTAATAAGAAAAATTTCCTGCCTTAAATAGAGCCCAATAACCTATTTATTTCTACAGGGAGATATTTTGATTAGGGTGACTTCTTTGTGAAAAAGAAATCAAAATTAGACTGTTAAAATTCCTTGTATATTCTATATTTGACAATAAAATGAATTAATCATATTAAAAAACCCTTATACTAAAAGTAAAGACGTGAAGAATAAACAATGAAATTCTGTGTTTATGATTTATTTTTCATAAGATATTTTAAAGTGAAACTCCTAATGAAGGCCGAAAATCAGGCACAAAATCCAAAAAGAATATTAGAATCAAAAGTGGCAACTCAAGATAAATGTGAGGTTGCCATTACCCCAGGAAATTCTGCTAATTTCTTTTTCTCAGAGGTTTGTATTTAATTGCTTAGTGGACTCAGAAAACATGACTTAGAGCCCAAGCAAAACAAGATATCAGAGGTGCTAACCCAGAATAAAGTTAGGATTATTAAAATTTGGATCCTTAGTAAAAGGATGGCGGGGGCAGGGGAAACCCTTAAAAATTTATCAGCTGCATTGGGGAAGTTATAAAAATGCATGGCACTCTGAGAATCACTTCAAGGTAAAGAGAAGATTATCATTAAGAATTTGTAAACAGATTTCCCTCCTTTAGGTTTAGTGTATGGATAGAGGGACTTCTGATAGCCTAGTAGTAAGAAACTGTAGTGCAATCCCAAAGGCATGTGGTTCGAATCCACCAGCACCTCCATTGGAGAAAGACGAACAATCTCCTCCCATTCAATTTATTACTTCTGAAAACCCATTGGAGGGTCAGCTATGGGTCAGTTCAGACGCTGTGACACACAACAGCAACAATATGTATATACTACAACAGAAAGATCTGTTGTTGTCGTTGTTGTTATGTGCCATTGAGTCGCTTGCGACTCATAGCGACTCTATATACAACAGCCCTAAACTCTGCTTTGTCTTATGCCAATCGCACTGTCTCTGACACTCCCATCCTGATTACCCCAGTCACGGACTGAATCAATCCACCTCATAAGAGTGCCTTTCCCTCCTGCACTGTCCCTTTACCCTCCCCAGCATGATGTCCCTCTCCAAGGACCAGTCTCTCCTTACGACATGTCCAAAGTATGTTAGATGGAGCCTCAGAATCCTTGCCTCCAAGGAGCC
>NW_006399884.1:411320-418404 GCF_000299155.1 Elephantulus edwardii
ACCTTTCTTTGGGATGGGAACAAATATAGATCTCTTCCAGTCAGTTGGTCAAGTGGTTGTTCTCCAGATTTCTTGGCACAACTTGGTGAGCACGTTCAGCGCAGCATCTGTTATCTGAAATACTTCAATTGGTATACCATCTATTCCTGGGGCCTTATTTTCCCCCCATTTCCTTCAAAGCAGCTTGAACTTCTTTCTTCATCATCATAGGCTCTTGCTCATATGTTGTTTCATGAAATTCTTCTGTGTCTGCCAATTCCTTTCAGTACGTAACTCAGTATATTCTTTCCAACTTCTTTTAATACTTCCTGGATCATTTAATATTCTTCCTAAAGCATCCTTGATTATAGCAACTCAAGGTTTGAATTTGTTCTTCAGTTCCTTGGGCTTAAGAAATGCTGAGCAAAAAAAAAAAAAAGAAATGCTGAGCTAGTTAGGCCGTTTTGATTTTCTGACTCCAACTCCTTGCACATTTCATGGTAATATTTTACTTTGTATTCCCGTGCTGCCTTTTGAAATCTTCTATTCAACTCTTTAGTATCTTCAATTCTTCCTTATGCTTTGGCTTCTCTGCACTCCAGTGCAGTTTTCAGAGTCTCTTCTGACATCCATTTTGGTCTTTTCTTCCTCTTCTGTTTTTGCAATGATTGTTTGTGCTCTTCCTGGGTGATACCCTTGATAACCTCCCACAACTCATCTGGTCTTCTCTCATTAGTGTTCAAGGCCTCAAACCTGTTCCTGAGATGGTTCTGAAATTAAGGTGGGTGCCATCCAATTGAGTACAACTCATACCGAACAACAGATCTGAAATCTGTCTTATCCTGTGTCTGCTTCATCATCTCTGACACACTTGACCCCATTACTGCAGTCACAGTCACAGTATCAATACGTTCGGTTGAGGGTCTTTCTCTCTTTCACTGACCCTCCATTTTTCAAAGTATGGTGTCCAATAGCCTTTACTAGCAACATACTCAAAGTATGTGAGGCACAGCTTTACCATCCTTATCTCTAAGGAACACTCTGGCTGCACTTTTTTCAAGACATATCTGCTTGTTCTTTTAGCAGCTCATGGGATATTCAGCACTCTTTACTAACACCACAGCTCAAAGGTATCAATCTTCTATCATCCTTATTTATTGTGCAGCTCTCAGATGCATAGCAAGTGATTGAAACAACCATGGCCTGAATCGGATGCTTCTTAGTCTTTAAACTGTTATCATTGTTGTTGTTGTTTTTGTTAGGTGTTTTCAAATTGAGTATGAGTCATAGTGACCCTATGAACAACAGACTTGAACCATGTTCTAGCCTGTGTCGTCCTCATCATCTCTGACACACTTGAAACCATTGCTGAAGTCACTGGGTCAATTCATCTCATTGGAGGTCTTCCTCTATTTCACTGACTCTCCACTTTTCTAAGCATGATATCATTTCCAAGGAATAGTGTCTCCTAGAAACATGGTCAAAGTGCCACTGATAGCATGTCTATAGTTTGTGAGACAAGTTTCATCATCTTTGCCTCTAAGAAGCACTCCTGTTCACTTTCTCCAGGATAGATTTGCTTGTTCTTTTGACAGGCCATTGCATACTCAATACTCTACACCCACATTACAATTCAAAGTCATCAGTTCTTTGGTCTATCTTACTTGGTATCTAACATTCAAATCATTGAAAATATCTTATCTTGGATCAGGCACAAATTAAGTTTTTATTTGCTAAACATGCTAAAGGAGCCCTTGATAACAGATTTTCCTGATACAACACTTCTTTTGATTTCTTGACTGCTGGTTGATGGTGAATCCAAGTAATGATTATCACTTCAATCTTTTCTCCACATTTCATTATACCGTCTATTTGTCCAGGGGGGAGGATTTTTGTTTTCTTCACGCTGAGATGTAATCCATATTGAAGGTTGCAGTCTTTGGTCTTCTTCAGTAATCATTTCATGTCTTCACTTTTTGCAAACAAAGTTGTGTCATTTGCATAACATAATTCTGAAGCCATGTCCTTCTTTAGATGAACCAAGTTCTCTAATTGTTTGATCAACATGCAGAATAGATAAATATGGAGAAAGGATATAACACTGAGGCACATTTACTGATTTAAAACCCTATAGTACCCCAATGTTATTCTAACAACTGCTTCTTGGTCTATGTATAGGTTTCAAACAAACACAGTTCAGTGTTCTTGATTTCCCAGAATAGAGTTACAGAGTTTTATTACTGTGACATATATAAGGGCAGATTACCAGGTCTTTCTCCTAAGAGGTGGCTGGGTAGGATTGAACCTCTGACCTTCTGATAGCAGCAAAATTTTCCATATTGGTATTGCACCATCATAAAAAAACCCTGATTATGTCTTGTTGAGAGGGAGATCAACAATATGCCGGGACTTACTCTTCTAATCTAAGGGCCACACCTTTCTACTAGTTCAAATCCACTCGGGGCTCTGAGTGAAAAAGATGGATAATCTCCTTCATTGTGATTTATAGCCTTGCAAGGATGGGCAATCTCCTCCCATGTGATTTACTGCCCCTGAAAACCTGCTGGAGGGTCAGCTATGTGTTGTTCATACTCAATGGTACACAACAACAACAACAAAATTACTGGAGGTTTAGCTATGAGATAATTCTGACTTGACAGCAATGAGAGAAAGAGATGGTTTGTTGAATGAATTTAAGACGCCAAAGCAGCAATGTTTTTAATTTTTCTCTAAAGAGAAGTTTCTGTTACAGGCTGATTTTCAGACTCCAAGCAATGGTAAAGGATCTCAGTGCAGATCCAGGATTCCCTTATAGCAGGAAGTTGAGGAAAACATCCAGAAAAAGAGTTGAAGATGTAGATATTTTTATTGTGACAGTGATTTACAAGAAATGTTGACAAAACTTTTTAAGAAGAATTTTTGTTTATCTAAAAAGGACTATGAATAGATTTCATAAACTGTGTACTAAGATGTTTAAGTTGTAAACAATGCTTGTGGTTACTTTTCCATTTAGTAAAGCAATTCCTGTCTGTATCATCATTTACAAGCATGGAATTTCTTTACTGTCTATGTCATATCATTTACAAGCATCGTTGACTTCTCCTTTTTCTCCTCAGTATTATATTGGCTTAAAAGGGATGGAATTTTAATCCGTTTAAATAATATATATAGGGTCACTACGAGTCATAAGAGACTTGAGCACATCTAACAAAAATAATATATATAGATACTTAAAACTATCCTTAAATTTGGTATGGAGATACACGCACACATACATACCTCCATATCCAATATATGTGTGTATCCATATCCAATGTGTGTGTGTGTGTGTGTGTGTGTGTGTGTGTGTGTGTGTGTGTGTATGCATATACATGCTTGGAAGCAGGATTGGCATCCACTTCCATAAATAGCTTGCCTCGGGAAACCCTACGAACATGGAGAAAGGATAAAAGTCATGCAACTGTCGAGGACTTTTGTTCATAGGGTCGCTATGAGTAGCCTACAACTCGACGGCACATAACAACAACAACATATACACACATACATACACATATATATCTCCATTTCTAATTTTGGTTATAAGTATGGGTGTGTTGTTTTCATTAGATATGATCAAGTCTCTTATGATTCATAGTGAACCTATAAAGAACAGATCTGAACTTTGCCCTACTTTGCAAGATGCTCACTATCGCTGATATGCTGGAGTCCATTTTTACAGTTACTGTGTCAATATCTCTTTTTGGAGGTTTACTCTCTTTCTCTGACTCCACACCATTCTTAGCATGTTGTCTTTGACCAAAGACAGGCCCCTTTTGACAATACACACAAAGTATATGAGACAAAGTTTCACTATCTTTGACTTAAAAAGTATCATAATTGTTCTTTCTCCAAGACAGACTTGTTCTTTGGTCATCCATGGCCTATTTGGTACTCTTCAACACCACAACACAAAGACATCGATTCTTCCATCATTCTTATTCATTGTTCAATTTTCACATACATAGGAAGTAATTGAAAAGATCATGGCTTGGATCAGGATTACCTTGGTCTTTAAATTGGCATCCTTGCTGTTTAACATTTCAGAGATGTCCTTGGCAGTAGAATTTTAAGAATTAAGCACATCTTTTGAGTTCTTGACTGTTGTTGCCCTGGATGTTGATCGTGGATCCAAGTAAAATGAAACCATTGACAATTGCAATCTTTTCTCCATCCATCTTAATGTTAGCTATTGGTTTAGTGGTGAAGTTTTTTTCTTTTCTTGAGAGCTCTGTTGGCCTAATGGTTAGAAAGTTATGCTACCAGCCAAATGTGGGTGATTGCAATCTTCCACTCTCAGGTCTGGTTTTTATTGTTTTTAGTCAAACACTCTTCTAAGTGGTGTAGCACTGGTCTGTTCATTTGCTGTACAAAGTAACTAGTGGTTGCTGTGATGCTTAACACTGTGACACTGTTGTGTCAAATATGATAATGGTTACCCATAGTGGACTGTGTTTGGTGGTGCTCCCTGATTAAAACAAGCTTGGAAGCAGGAGTGGCATCCACTTCTGAAAGAGCTTGCCTCCGGAAACTCTATGAACTTGGAGAAACGTTGAAAGTCAAACAAGTGTTCAGGCCTTTCATTCATAGGATCACTATGAGTCATCTACAACTCAATGACACTTAACAAAAACAACAACAATCCATATTGAAGCTCATAGTATTTTTAGTTTTTCTTATTTTTATTATTTTTTTGTGTGTGTACCATCAAATCAGATCTGACTGGTACAGGAGATTGTCCCTCCTTCTTCAGCAGAGTATCTGGTGGATTTGAACCATGCTCCTCTGGGATTGCAGTGCCGCTTCTTGCCACTAGGCCACCAGAGCTCGCCAGAAGCCCAGTCTTTTAATCTTCTGCAGTAAGTTCTTCAAATTCTGTTCACATTCATTAAGTATTTGACACAATAAAGAAAGTTGTATAACTTGCATAATGGAGGTTGTTGATGAGTCTTCCTTAAATCTTGATGCCATGTTCTTCTTTATATAACCTAGCTTCTAAATTATGTGCTGATTGAATTAAGTATGGGGAAAAAAGGAGACAATCCTAAAGTACCCCTTTGCTTATTTTTATTTTATGAAAAGTTCCCTGGTTCTGTTCTGATAATACATTCTTGGTCTTGGAGCTCAATTAATTATTCTAAGATTCCTAGTCTTCTCAATGCTATCTATAATTTCTAATGATCCGCACAGTCAAATGTCTTTTATTATTTAATAAAACACAGATAAATATCTTTCTGATGTTCTCTGCTTTCAGCCAAAATCTATTTGACAGGACATTATGCTGAGTGAAATATCTCAGTCACAAAAGGACAAATACTGCATAGTGCCACTGTTGTAGAACGGACTGACATCAGGGTTGTGGTGAGACTGAGAAAAATTGGACAAATTATGTATACTGCGTTGAAACAGATGAGGGAGACAACAGTGTGAAAGCAATATATGATAGGGTGTTATGGTTATGACGAGAGTCCAGAATGAAGACTGCACAGTGGACTGTACTGGGTTGTGTGGGGGCCATGTATACCAATGAAAGAATTTTTCTTTTATTTTTCAAAGAGAAGAGCGAACTGATTGGGGAGGGGTGGACAGGGAGAAAAATTCAATGATGAATGAATGGAAATCCAAAGTCTCTGTAAACTTTCATTGAAATTAATTTTAAAAAAGAAAAACAATAAAAAAATGCAAAATAAAATTTTGGTGGTGCTGCTTCTTACTTAACCTTTCTTCTCCCCTTTGTTGCTTTCATAAGGTTGATAATAAATCATTAACCTGCTTTCCGTTTGTGAGGTTGAAAGTTATAAATTGCATGTCTAGCCTGTTTTCACACACATGTATGAGTGGCTATACCCATTTCTAATGAAAGAGTTATCCTAGGTCTCCTGTTTCTTTTGGAAGAAGATAAGGAACTCATTGAACCTCTCCTTCGCTGTGCATCTGCATCTGCATCTCATTGGTGCCCTTAAATGGTGCCTTTCCCTCCTGGTATTGATAAGATTGTTCTCTTTATCCATGATAGTTTGCATTTTCCCCAGACTCTGTCTTGAACCTGGAGTCTTATTTTGATTTATTCTATTTGATACTCAGTTCATGATGTGTTGGAAACAAGAGTGGCATCCACTTCCTAAATAACATGCCTCCAGAAACTCTTTGACATTTGATAAATGTTGATAATTGTATAAGGGCTTCAGGCCTTTTGTTCATGGGGTTGCTACGAGTCATGCTCCACTCGAAGGCAATCAACAACAACAACATTCATAATGTGAGTACCCACATCTCTCCTCAGATTGTAAATATTGATGGGTACTCTTCTAGGGAGCTCAGGTGGTATAGTCTACAGTGAGCTGTGTCGCTAAACCCAAGTGCAGAGTATCTACAGCAGTTCAAATCTACTAGCCATTCCTCCTATTTTAATTTACAGTCTCTGGAATCTGGTGCAGTCAGTATGAGTCAGAACCAACGCAACAGTAGTGAGCTTTCATGACATTTCAACGACCACATGTTTATTACCATAAACATCCATGGTAATTGCAATCTAGAAAGCAAAAGACATATTGTATTGGAAAAATCTTCTAGGTAGGAGAGACCGCTCTAAAGTGCTAAAGCGAGAGAAAAAACCAAACAAACAAAAATCAAATCCACCAAAACCAGTTTAAAAACTAAGTTGTGCCTCATCCATTGTTTTTACAATTACTTCATATGCATCTAAAAGTTGGTTGATGAATAAAGAAAGCAAAAGAAGAATAAAGGATTTTAATGAAAGTTTACAGAGACTTAGGGTTTCCAGTTATTCATTGTTGCACTTTTCTCCCTACCCACCTCCTCCCCCCAATTCACTCTTCTCCTTGAAAAGAAAGAAAAAAATCTTTCATTGTTATGCAATTCCTTCCCCACAAGTCCACTCCATTATGCAGCCTTCACTCTGGAATTCTATAATGACAAGAATACCCATTCATTTCAATAATGTATGCTGCTCTGAAACAGAGAAGGGAGAAAACTGTTTAAAAGAGATATGTGATTAGGTATTTCGGTCATGACAGGAGTCTAGACCGATGGCTACATGGTGGAGTGG
>NW_006399884.1:422184-437487 GCF_000299155.1 Elephantulus edwardii
TTGTGAACAAAGCTGCAATAAACATGGGTGTGCATAAGGCCTGAGACCTTTTAAGAATTTTGAGGCAAAGTGTGGCCTGGTAAGAGGGAAGAGAGGAAAAAAAGAGGAAAACCCTCAACAAGATGGATTGACACAGTCCTATAACTATGGATCCAAGCATATTAGAGATTTGGAGGACTAGACAGGACAGGGAAAGGTTTAGATTTGTGTACTTAGGCTCTCTATGAGTTGTAGTCAACTCGATGACACCAAACAACAACAACAACAACAACAACAACAACAACAACAACTGTTATATTCTCATTTTCCCCTCCTTCTTAAAAATTTTATATTGGCTTGCTCACAAAGTTGATATACATTGTGTTTTACACTATTCTTCATTTATATTGTGTTTCACATGCATTATGTTTTATATAATCAATCACCACTGGACCTTGCCCTTCATTACTTGGTCTTTTCAGGTCCCCACTGGATCCTTCCTGTTCCCTTTACTCCCTCTCTCCACCCACCAAATTTTTATTTAGAATGAATCATCCTATTTTTCACAGTAGTCTTAATTTCAAAATCAGTTTTCCTCTTAGAGTTTGAAGTTTTTGGTGTTAAGGTTAATCTTGCTGAGAAGTCTGTGCTGTTTTGTGGTGATAGTTTAGAACCGTCTTGACAGTGATACATTTTATCAATCTAGATGCCAAGCACATGGGTGATACAACTAGGCCTGCCTGGCTAGGTCTCTCTGCTTCCCCTGAATGGCTCTAAACCCAATCTTATAGTTGTTGACTTGACTCCAACTTTTAGCGACCAGAATTCTATCAAAGCTTTTGAGATTGTACATGTAAAAGAGTCTGTGTTTCTCTCTCCCAATTCAAACTGTTAACCTTTCAGTTAGTACCTTAGAATGTTGTGCACTACCACACCAGTGAAAGGGAGAACTAAAATGAGATGACTGACACAGCGACTGTAACAATGGGCTTGACATCATGATGATGGCACAGGATGGGGCAAGTTACAGGACTGTTATTCATAGGGTCCCTGTGGACTAAACTTAATGGCATCTAGCAGCAACAATAACACCAGGGTCCGTTCTTGTACCCATAAGGATATAATTTTATAAAAGCTCTAACCAGCAGTTCACGTAAGTGATGGGAACATTTTCTCCTCTATTTCCATTCATAATAGAGAGAACTCTTGTCCAGCTCTTCATTCCTGACTTGAATGTTAGCTTCTTTTCAATTCTTAGGGAGAATTTTCAGTTCTTGCTATTTACTAGAGACAAACCTGCCAGCAGGCCCTACTTGCAGCTTGTTGTTCCTCTCCATTTCTGACCAAAATGATTGCACCTTGTTTTCAACAATGGCTTAAATTCCTTATGTGTCCTAATTTATTTTAGTTATAATTTCCATGGGATATGGGTGTGAATTTGTAACACATGTCTTGAAAACAGTTTTTGTTTTGATAAAATGAGAATGGTAGATATATTTAACTAAAATATTTTGTATTCCAGATGTCACACTGCTAGTTGTGATGCATATGTTGTTTTAGTTAGGGAGTGCTTAAGTGACCCCTGTACAGAGAATGAAACAGAGGACACTACAATTCCTATGTTATACCAATTAGGACAACTAAATTGTGTACCATCGAGTTGGAACCGACCGATAGCTGACCCTCCAGTGGGTTTTCACAGGCAGTAATTGCATGGGAGGAGATTCCAGATAAGTAGTTTGTTGCTTATGCTGTATTCAATCCAAAGTCATATATGCTAGTTCAGTGAAATTCTATTTAATGTTAATTATTGGAGATGTGTACTTAAATGCATCATTCTCCACCAAAAAATGGGATGTTCTTAATATGCCATTCAGGAAGCAGAACCAAAATAGTATCCACTATACTTTGAGTCCATGGTGTAAAATATAAATGATCTTTCCTTCAGTAGGTCATCTTTTTTTTCTGCCTTCCTTCAAATGTTCACATGACTGATAGCTTATCAATGTCTATTGTACATTACAAATGAACTTGTCACGAAAGGAATTATAGATGGCTGGGAATCAGAGATAACTTAACTCGGGACCCATTTCCCATGTCCCACCCCTCTGTAATGTGCAGTGCATTATTTTCTTAGGAAGAAAAATCTTTTAATTATCGTAAAAAAATAGTCCCAGGATTATCAAAATTTTTCAATGTTTTAAGACTTGTTTTGGTTTTTGCTAGGAAGAATACAACAGCAAATTCAATATGAGCTCCCATTTTCACTAAAGGGACATATCTGAAGATTTGTTTGTAATGAAAATCAAAGAAGCATGCTTTGAGTTGCTCATGGCAAGGTTAAATTATTGGTGGATTCTCATTTCATTGGGCTGTAGCAAAACATCTTTAATCTAGGGCAACTCTGAGTATACTATTTTAAAACCTCCCATACTTCTTTCAAGTTGACAATTTACATAGTATATAAACCATTTTTTAGCAAAAATTCAGATGGTTAATCAGTTCCCAATATTGTAGAGAATATTGTGTAATAAAATTCAAGGCAAAAAGTAATTCGTGGAGATAAAACAGTAAAGACAAAATTTACCACAAATCAGATTAAGCTAAAATTAGGAGATATCTTTCCATTTAATTAATATAAAATATCATGAAAAACAAAACAATGGGAAAGGTGCCAAAAATGTCTATTACATGCAACATGTATTAATTAGGGACAAAACTGTAGGATCAGGGGGGTAAAAGAACCAGGGAAAGACTTAATGACAACAAGAAGAACAAAGAACCAGCCTCAGATTTTAGATCTCTTGAATATAGTGACAGCTCTACAATTTCTTGTTTGTTTTGTGTTTTGTTTCATATTTTTCATATAGTAAAGTAAAAATTTTTAATGTGAAAGATTATGGATCCCCCATTTAATGCTGCAAGGTACTCCTAGGCTTAAAGACTATATCACCTAAAACAAAAATCTATGTGCTGGGTCTCATTTACCAAGAACATTCAAAACTCTGTGTGGACAAATTGAATGCTGTGAACTCAGTTTTTGAAACAAGATGGAAAAATAAAATTCTCACCTATGGCATCTGCACTATGGCCTTGTGAAGATTAAAAGAGAATGGATGAAGTAGCAGGCTGTGTTTGTCACTACCAGCACCAACTGACTAAAGATGGGGATGTCTTAGTCTACAGATTACAACTGGGTAGATGGGGCTAAAGGGGAAAAGCAACGTATGTGCTTTCTAAACATTTCATGAACCAATCACAACTACAAATAAGGGATAAAAATATCTGGTAGACATCTCTGGGAGTGAAATATTTTATTATATTATATAAATTGAGATTAAATGAAAATGAAAATATTCTCTGGTCTAAATTTGGTGAAGCAACATGAGTTTTTAAATTAGAAATGAGGGCTTATAGAGAGGACTGGAAGTAACTTTTCCGTAAGTAGACATTTTAAAGAATTGTCAGCACTAACAACTATTTCCATGACATTTTTGTTCTAAATAAATAATTAGTTGGAAGGCAAAACAAAGCAAACTCACTGCCTTTGAGTTGATTCCAACCATTCCAACGCCGTAGGTAGGACTGTCATTGACTGTTTCCAAAACGAAATCTTTACAGAAGCTGAGAGCTTTTACAGAAGTTGACTGACATATCTTTTTCCCGTGGAAATGCTGATGGGTTTGAACTACTGAAACTCTGGTTAGCACTTGAGAGGCAACTAGAATTAAAACTCATGTATAGTTTATGGATGTTTGGATGTTTGTTATTGTATACCATCAAGTCAGAACCAATCCTTAGCTGACCCTCTAGTGGGTTTTCAGAGACCTTAAATCATAAAGAAGGAAATTGCTCATCCTTCTCCAGCAGACTAGCTGGTAGATTTGAACCACATATCTTTGAGATTTCAACTTAGCTTCTTATCACTAGGCCACCAGAACTCCCTTTATAGATATTTACAATTCATAAATACTCTTGAAAATAAATAAGAAATAAGAAGGGGGTTTTTGTTTATACACATTGTATTTCACATTATTCTTCATTCATATTGTATTTCATAAAATCATTCCCATGCATTATCTTTTATAAAATTAATCACTATTGGACATTTCCCATCATTACTTAATTTTAATCCTTGCTAGATCCTTCCAGTTTCCTTCAACCGCCTCCTTCTATTCACCAAACTGTGCCAACCTATGGTTTTGCCCCCACCCTTTCTCACTCCACTCCACTACTCCCATCCCTTCCCCCTTTGGGTCCCCATACATGCTTTACTAGTTATCCTTCTCTTTTTTCAATAAAATATGCAGTATTCCTCAAAAAGTTGCACATAGAAACTCTGCAAGACCCAGCTATTCCACCACTAGGAATATCCTCCAAGGAAATTAGAAATGAGACACAAACAGAGATCTGAACACCAATGCTCATAACAGCATTATTCACCATCTCAAAGACTTGGAAACAGCTCAAATGCCCAACTACAATTGAATGGATTGAGAACTTATGGCACATTCACCTAATGGAATATTATGCAGCACTCAGGAGCAATGATTTTGAAAAATATTACCTAACTTGGGAGAGACTGGAGAGCATTATGCTGAGTGAAGAAATAGGTTTTAAGCTTTCAACTCTGTTAAATAAGCCAATGAGCTCATTTAATAAGCATGGATAATAGATATATCAAAACACATAACACCAGTATTTCGAATAACAGCAGGATCACCAATGTTGACAAGTTTAAACAGAGCTTCCAGAGTAACAAAGACTAAGAAGTAGGAAATTGCTGAAATTACAGTCTCTCAAAAACTGTACAATAAGCATCAGAATATTATTCAATAAAGTGGCAGAAGATGGTTTAGATTGGATAGTACTCAAGTGCAAATGAGTAAGAGCTGCCTCCTCAAAATAGTTGCTTTTGCCGTTAAAAGCCATCAAGTTGACTATGACTGATTAACAATCCTATGAGAAATGGCTCTGAACCTTGCCCTATTTTGTGCCATCCTGATCTTCTCCAACATACTTGAGCCTATTTGTATGTGAACCAAGAAGCTGTAGTTCAAACAGAACAAGGATATACTGCATAGCTTAAATTCAGGAAAGGTAGTTATCCTTACCTAGAAAGGTTGCATTCCTTACCCATTCCTATTGAATCTCTATGCTGAGCAAATAATTTAAAAAGTTGGACTCTATGAAGAAGATATGCCATTAGGATTGGAAGAAAATCTACGTTATGCAAATGACCCAAATTGCTTACAGAAAGTGAGAACGAAACACTTACTGAAAAAGAGGACTACAACATTCTGTATGAATTGCATCTTAATATTGGGAAAACAAAAGAGTCTCACAAACTGATCAATATTCAACATCATGATAAGTGGAGAAAACATTGAAATTGTCAAGGATTTTCTTTTGCTTGGATCCGCAGTGAACATTCTTGGAAATAGCAGTCAGAAAATCAAAAGACATGTTGCATTGGGAAAGTTTCATGCCAAACACATCTTGAAAGTTTGAAAGAACAAAGATTTCACTTTGAAGATGAAGGTGCACCTGATGCAGTTTTTTATTAAAGATTAAGGTGCACCAGACATAATTTTCCAAGACATGATTTTTCCATTACTTTTGAAAGCTAGACAATGAGTAAGGAAGACTGAAGAAGGATTGATGTCTTTGAATTATTGGTAAAGAGCATTGAACAATATATTATGGATTGTCAAAAGAATAATCCAATCTTTTAAAAACAATTAGGATGCTTCTTGAAGGAAACGTTGGTGAGAATTCATGCATATTTTTAGCATCTTGTGAATAAATTCCAGTCTTTGGAAAATAATGTCAAGTTTGGAAAAGTGGCATGTCAGCAAAAAGAGCAGAAGACCTTCAACAGATGGATTGACACAGTGATTATTACAATGAACTTGAGCTTGGTGGAGACTATGAAGGTGGTGCAGGGCAAAAACAAGGTTTTGTTCTGTTGTTCATAGTGTTGTTATGAGTTGGAACCCATGCAATATAACTAACAACATGTGTATCCCATTTATCCATTCTTCGTGTATTTCAGAACTTTTCAGGATGCTCCTTAGAGGCAAGGATGGTGAAACTTTGTCTCACACATTTTGGTCATATTGCAGGAGGGCTTAGTTCTTAGAAAAAAAACAAAAAACAAAAACCATTACACTGCGAAAAGTGGAGGGTCAGAGGATAACATACAAAAAGTATTAACACAATGACAAACAATGGCTTGAGTATAACAGAAATTGTGAGCATGATGATACAAGATAGGGTAAAGTTTATATCTGTCGTGGTCGCTGTGAGTTGAAGTTGATCTTATGACACATTAAAACATGTCTTTTCAAGCTATCTATTTAAATCTTTTGCTCTTCTCTTTTACTTCAAAATTTCCTCCATTCACTTGATTTTTTCTTTTATATTATTATATAAAGAAGATATATTTCAATTCCATTGGTACCGAGGGTATGAGACACAAAGGATGTCCGTCATTCTGTACCAGTGGCTATGCTATTCACTACAAGTGTACAAAGAACTAGAATCCATGATTTCATTTTTCTAGCCTTATAAAGGATTTGTATCCTGAGAACTGGATATAAGCATTTATTTGAATAAAAAAAGGTTAAAGATGTTTTTTTTCCTTCAGCTGAGATAAAGAAAAGAAAGTTGGACAAGGCCTAGAAACAATAATCCTTATTAAAAACACCTTGTTAGTTCAATAGTTTGAACAAAGCAAGAGGACAATGATATTGGGTCATGTCCTCCATTAATGCAAACATCAAGTCTATCCTAGTCATTATTATGTTCCTAGAGTGCACAGTACCTGGGAAATGATAGACTTACAACATTAGAAGGTCAAATGAATGGGTATCATCTCAATGATTGCCACTGATTTGGATTTCTAAGTAAATATACTTTCTCAACACATACTCTTTACTGAAAGTGAGAGCATGAATATCACCTTCTTTATAAAGGAATAGCTCTCTTCAGTCAAAGGGTAACTAAGTAATAGTGATTCACACAAACAATATCAACAACAAAAAAGTAAATACACTCTCATTGACATTAAAATGAACTTCAGCAAGTTCATTTTGACCTTTGGGGCATATCCTCTAGTGAGACTTATTGCCTCTGGAGGGTCAGCTATGAATCAGTTCTGACTCAACAGCACACAACAACAACAACAACAATATATAAAGTTTAGGAAGGAGATAAGGAGTTTCCATAAGAAGAAAAAAAATCAATGAGAAGTTGAAGAAACAAGTTAACATATAGTGTCACATAAACATCAATTGTCTTAACTATTTTGATAAGTAGCAGTACCAGTTTTAACTTGTAACATGATTTGTGTCAGTAGAAGAGAAGGATTCTATAAGGGTTACTATAAATTATGTTATCAATGCAAAGAGAAGATAAATATTAAAAAGCAGGTTTTCTAAAACAAGAAAAAGCTAGACAATATCTTAAAATGATGCCTTTTAAACTATTTCAAAGAGAGGCAATATGATGTTTCTCAAGTCCTTCACTTGCCTTATTGGTCTGAGCCTCGTGGACATAAGGTCACCGTTGGATTAGTGATCAGATACTCAAAGCTGCAGAGTGTATAGTAAAGCAAACTTGGAGAAATCTTACACTTCTAGTCCATGACCCTGGGGCAGGATTGTTTATTTCAGCCAATCACAAGCCTGATAAACAACGTGCCATCCTGATACCAGGAGATGAATGTCAGCCCAGAGTCCAGTTCCCACACATCCTCTGCCAAACTCTGAATAAATTCAAGCAAGATTTTAAGTTTTTTCTTTGATGAAAAAGATATCTTGTTTGTTTGACTATCTAAATATAATTCATGGCATTGCATTACAGTCTGAAGTATCACTTACCCTTTCCAAAAAATCCCATCTCATTGGGGTTTGTTTTTTGTTGTTGATGTGGTGGTGATGGTGGTGGTTGTTTAGTATCTTTATTACTATTTTACTCACATAATATACAATTAACTAATAGCATTCAGTATAGTCACAGAATTTTACAGCCGTTACCATCATCAATTTTGGAGCATTTTCGTTTTCTGAAAATGAAAACTTACACCCCTTAGCCACAATCTTCTAATTCCTCTCTCTCTCCAATTGTTGACCAAAAACATATTTACTTTCTATTTCTAAAAAGCCAACTTATTACTGTCAAGTCAGAACTGATTAATAGATGACTCTCCATCAGGTATTTATCTTGTTTGTGCTATGATGACCTGTCAAGCTGAAACGAACTCATAACTGACTCTCCAGAAGGTTTTCAAAGGCTATAAAATCACATGAGAGGAGATTACACCTCTTTCTCCCTCCAAGTCTCTGTTAGAAAAGCATTGCCTTTGGGGTAGCAATACAACTCTTTCTGAACGATCCTACCAGAGGTCCTTTCTACTACTATATTAAGTTGTTGTGCACCATTCAGTCAGTGACTCAAAATTAATACTTCAGTGGGTATTCAGAAGCAATATATTGCAAGGGAATAGAATGCCTATGCTTCTGTTTCTATAGTTTTGCCTATTCTGATTACAAGGTAGAAATGGTATCATACAATGTGTGGTCTTTTGTGACTGTCTTCTTCAGTGATTGCAAAGTTCACTGATCCTATGACAATAGCAATTGGAGCTATAGTGGCCTAGTGATAAAGAAGCTGCACTGCAATCTCACAGGCATACAATTCAGATTCACAAGCTGTTCTCTGGGAGAAGGATGAACAATCTCTTCCTATGTGATTAAGTCTGAAAATCCTTTGGAGGGTCAGCAATAATAATAACAACTGATTGAATAGTAGTCATTAGGTGAGTATATTACATTTTATTGTTCTATTCATCATTTGATGGAAACCCGAGTTGTTTCTACTTTGCCTGTTATGAATAATGCTTGTACAAACCTTCGTGTGCACATGAAGATGGCACAGGACCAGTCAATGTTTCACTCTATTGTATATGGATCACTCTGAGTTAGTGACAACCCAATGACAACAACAGTATGATAACCATGTTTAGTCTATTAAGAAATTGCTACCATGTTGCAAAGGGTCTGCACTATTTAAGACTCCAATCAGCAGTATATAAAAGTTCTAATCTCTCTATATTCTTGACAATACTTGTTATATAGTCTGCATAATCTTTTTTATTATTAAAATCCTTATGGCTATAAAATTCTATCTCATTGTGGTTTGATCTGTATTTTTCTGATTACTAATTGACACAGTGACTGTAACAAGGGACTCATGCATACCAGAAATAGTGAGGATGACACGGGGCAGGGCAAGTTTCAAATCTGTTGTTTATAAGGTTACTATCATGATATTATAACAAACTGTGGCTGACCTTGAGATAAATGTGAATTCCAGAACACTTGATTGTGCTCATGTGAAACCTTTGTGTGGACCTGGAAACAGTCATCAGAACAGAGCAGGAAAATGATGCACGGTTCAAACTCAGAAAGAGTGCATCAGGGATGCACCCTGTCTCTATACCTTTTCAATTCATATGCAGAACAAATCATTCGAGAGGCTGGACTTTATGAAGAGGTATGTGTCAACAGGTTTGGAGGAAGATTCATTAAGAACCTGGGTTATGCAGATGGCACAACCTTGCTTCCTGAAACTGAAGAGGACCTGAAGCGTTTGCTGCGGAAGGTCAAGAACTGTAGTCTTCAATATGGATTGAAGCTCAACATCAAGAAGAAAAAGATTCTGACCACTGGGGAAATTGGCAGCACCATGATGGATGGAGAAGAGATAGAAAGTGTTAACTAACTCAGCTTGATCAGCTCCACAGTCAACACTCTTGGCACCAGCAGTCAGGAGATCAAAAGGCTAATTGCATTGGGGAAGTCTGCTCTGAGGGACATTTCCAAAGTGCTAAATAGAAATAATGTCAGTCTAGAGACTAAGGTACACCTTATCCAGTCTATGATCTTTACCATTACTTGTTATGCATCAAAGAGCTGAACAATGACTAAGGATGACAGAAGAAGAATCAATGACTTTGAGCTACAATGATGGAGAAGCATATTGAACATATCTTGGACCACCAGAAGAACAAATAGGTCTGCTTGGAGAGGGAGGAAAGCAAATTTCTCCTTGCAGGTAAGAATTTTGTTCAGTTTCACATACTTTGGGCACATGGCCAGGAAGAGACCTGTCCTTGAAGAGAGACATTGTGTTTGGAAGGGTGGAGAGACAATACAGGAGAGGGAAACCCTGGTTGAGATAGATTGACACAGTAACTAGGGCAATAGGGATAGGTGTGTCAGAATCAATGAGACTGGCTCAGGATAGGACAGGGTTCACACTTGATGGCATGTAACAGCAGCAATAACATCATGATAGATTAAAAAGATTGAAGCTATTAATGATTCTCTTTCTTAGATTCACAATCTAAAATGGTATTTTCATTGAATTGCTATGCAACTGAGAACTGGACAATAAATAAGGATGACAGAGGAAGGATTGATGTCTTTGAGGCCTAGTGTTGAAGAGTACTGACTATCCTATGGACTGCCAAAAGAACATAGGCATAGTTAGAGGGCTCCTTGGAGACAAAGACGGCAAAGCTTCATCTCTCATACTTCAGATATGTAGCTAAGACAGACTATTCCTTGGAAAGAGATATCATGCTTGGAAGGGGGAGGGGTCAGTGAAAAAGAATAAGACCCTACATCAAAATAGATTGCTACTTTGACTACAGCAATGGGCCCAAGCGTTATCAGAGATGATGGGGATGGCACAGGATAGGCCGAGATTCTGATCTGTTCATAGGGTTGCTATGAATCGTAGTCAACTTGACAGCACCTAACAACAACAACAGCATGAATCATAGTTAACTTGATGCTCTCTAACAACAACAACAACAATTTTTAAAACTTTTTGTGCTTAATTTACACTCATATACTTTGAAGCAATGTCTGTACCTATCACATACTCAAAAACCCGAATTCATTGGCATTAAGTTCACTCCAACTCATAAAGACCCTTTTCCTAAGGCTGTAAATCTTTATGGAAAGAGAACTGCTCAACTTTCCTCCATGAAATGGCTGGTGAATTTAAACTTTACACTTTTTGGTTAGCAGCCTGATGTGTTTTGTACAACATCATGAATCCCATTTTTTTAAATTTTTTTTTTTTTTAGTTTGCTTACAAAGTTTATAAACTTTGTGTTTGACACCATGAGTTTCACAAAATAATTTTAAATTCTTTCTTTTCAGTACTTTATTTTTCACACTAGATCTTTCTCCTTTCCTTTATCCATCCCTTTCTCCACCCATCAAATTGTGTGACTCTATGAATAAACGTCTCTCACCCCTCCAACAAGATAGAGAGCTCTGTTGGCTTAGTAGATAGAATGTTATGCTACCAAGCCAAATGTGGGTGATTTTAATCTCCAACTCTCAAGCCTGGTTTTAATTGGTTTTGGTCAAACATTCTTCTAAGTGGTATAGCATTGGTCTGTTTACTGTACAGAGGTAACTCGTGATTGCTGTGATGCTGAACATTGTGACACTAATGTGTCAAATGCGATAATAGTTGCTCATGGTAAACAGTGTTTGGTGGGGCTTTCTGACTAAAATAAGCTTGGAAGCAGGAGTGGCATCCACTTCCAAAATGGCTTGCCTCTGGAAACTCTAGGAACGAAGAGAAACGACAAAAATTATACAAATATTCAGATCTTTTGTTCATAGCAGCACTATGAACCATCTATGACTCAATGACACTTAACAACAACAACTCCCCTCCTTGGAACTTAATATAATAATGATTTTATACAATATTTGTCCTTATGGTACTGAGTTAGTTCACTTAGGATAATGCTCTCTAGTCCCTCCCATGCTTGGTAGTAATTTACAAAATCATTGCTCCTTCATGCTGCATAGTATTCCATTGTGTAAATATACCATAATTTCTTAATCCATTCCATTGCGGTTGGGCAGTTGGGCTGTTTCTATGTTCTTATTATGGTGAATAATGCTGCTATGAATATTGACGTACAAATCTCTGTTTGTGCCTCAGTTCTCATTTTCTCAAGATATATTCCAAGCAGTGGGATAGCTGGGTCATATGGAATTTTTATGTTCAGCTTTTTGAGGAAACACCAAACTGCCTTCCAGAGTGATTGCACCATTTTACAATCCCACCAACAATATATAAGAGTTCCTATCTCTCCACATCCTCTCCAACATTTATTACTTTCTGCCCTGCTAAATTTTTTCTCTGCTACTGGAGTAAGATGGTAACACATTGTGGTTTTGATTTGATTTGCATCTCTCTTATTCAAGAGTATTTCTTCATATGTCTGTTGGCCATCCAAATGTCCTCTGTGAAAGGTCTTTCCATGTCTTCTGTGCGTTTTGTAAATGTGTGATCAGTCTTCTGGAGACTCTGTAGGATTTTGTAAACTTTTGTCATGAGACCTTTGAGATGAAATTGCCAAATGTTTGTTACCAGTCAGCAGGTTTTCTTTTTACCCTAATGGGAAAAATTTTTGATAAACACAAAAATGTAATCTTCAGACTGTCCTATTCATCAATTTTATCCTCTTCAGATTGTGCATTTCTGGTTGTATTTGGCAGTCTCTTTATACTTTGGGCTAGTGCTTCTAAGCTTGGTCCAACACTCTTTCCTGATTAAGACACTCAACAAAATTGGAATAGAAGGAACATAGTCCAACACAGTCCAAAGTATATAGTCAAAGCCAAGAGCCAACATCATTCTCAATAGAGAAAGACTAAAAGCATTCTCCTTGCAAACAGGGACCAGACAAGGATGCCCATTATCACTTCTATTCAATATTGTATTTTTAAGTACTTGTTAGGGTAATACAACAAGAGATGGAAATAAAAGGCATCCTGATCAGCAAAGAGATGGTTAAATTGTTGCTATACGCAACTATAAGATAGTGTATACAGAAAACCCCAAGGACTCAACAACAACAACAAAAAAACCCTGTTAGATTTAATATATCAATTCAGTAGAATGGTAGAAGATAAATATTAAGAAAAAATCAGTAGGATTCCTCTACAGTAACAAAGATAATTCAAAGAAGGAAACCAAGAAAGCAATATCATTTATAATAGCCAACCACCAGTTGAGATAACTTGGGAGTAAACCTAACTAGAGACACAAAAGACCTGTACAAACAAAACTACAGAACATTTGTTATGAGACATGATAAAAGACCTAAAGAAATGAAAAAGGACAATCCTGCCAAAATCAATCTACATTTTCAACACAATCTCAATACAGACATGAAATTCATTTTTCAAAGAGGGAAATTGTCAAGTTTATTTGGTGAGGAAAAAGACTCTGAATAAGTAAAGCATGTCTGAAAAACAAAAATGAAGTGGGAGGCATTGCACTCCCTGACCACAAAACCTAGTACACAGTGATAGTAACCAAAACAGCATGGTACTGGTACAATGACAGGCACATAGACCAATGGAAAAGAATTGAAAACATAGGAATGGACTCATCTATCTATGGTCAACTGATAATCAACGAGAACATAAAATCTATCAAATGGGGAAATGACAACCTCTTCAACAAATGGTGCTGGCCAAATTTGACTTCCACCTGCAGAAAGCTGAAACAGAATCCACATCTCACACCATACACAAATATCAACTCAAAGTGGATCAAAGACCTGGGAGTAAAGTTCCAAACCATAAAGTTCATAAGAAACAAACTGGGTCCTATTATTATGGTAGGGAGCCTTCTGACCACATTTCTTCCAAGATAGATTTCTTTTGGTAGTTCACAGTCTATATAGTATTCTTCAGTACCACAGTTCAAAAGCATGAGTTCTTTTTCCACTCTTTCTTATTCATTGTCCAACTTTCACATGTGTATAAAGCAAGTGAAAATACATGACTTGAGTAAGATGCTCGTCTGTTTTTAAAGTATAACTCTTTGTCTTAATTACTTTAAAGAAAGATGTCCTTGGCAGATGTGTCCATTGTAATATGTGATATTAGATAGATAGATAGATAGGTAGATAGATAGGTAGATAGATAGGTAGGTAGATAGATAGATAGATAGATAGATTAGATAGATAGATAGATATAGAGATAGATACAGATTCAGGTTAAATAAAATCATTATGAAGTTGCAATATTTTTCTATTTACCATGATACTGTTTGCTGGCCCAGTTATGAGGATTTTTGGCTTTATGTTGAAGAGCAATCCATACAGAAGGCTTTAATAGTCTGAGATTCATCAGTGTCTTCAAGTTTTGTTTTCTGCAAGAGAAGCTGAAAGTGACAAAGGGAAATCTTTCCACAGAGCAGAACTTCCAGCAGTTAATTTAGATGTTAATTTTTGTTGGAATAAGAAACAACCAAAGATATGTAGATTTATGTTCTGTGGTCAGTGGTTTGGCTGAATAGTCTGATACTTGGAAGGAACATGACTGGAGAGTTGGCAACCAAGAGATCTGAAAATGAGGTTGGGAAATAGACTACTCTGAATCTGAATAAAAGTGAATATAGTTATGTTTTATGTGAATCCTTACCGAAGGTTGGTGTTAACAGAGAAATACATTAATAATCAAGTAGATGGAATGATGCATTCTGTGAACACTACTCAGTTTGTTTCTCATTGTCCCTGTCAATGCCCAGTTAACATATGAGCAAAGAAACAGTGATGATAGGAATAAAAGTTATGAATGGATTCAACATGAACTTTTACACACTGAAACCAGTTAGGTTACAGGCATTGTTGTGCGCCCAATCTCTCAGTAAAAACCAACATTGAGTCCATGTAAAATACCATTTCCCAGAGTGGCCAAATGTCAGTCCAGTTGCAGGTTGTTTATAAATGAGTCGTTTCAAAAAGTAAGGTCCTAATATTTTTGGGATATATTCTTTGTTTTGTATGTCATTCTGCTATTTGGCTAAAGGAAGATCTAACAGGGTAGACTTAGTAATAGTTGTTCTTCCTATTTCCCTCCCATTCAATCTGGGATCAATCATTTGAATCAGAAAGACTTGTAGTAGTAGTAGTAGTATAGCACCATCTTCCAGTCTCAGGGTAGATGAGCTTGTGGCCCTTGTAGATTTGTCTAGTCTCTGTATTTTTTTGTTATCTTTTTACTGTTTTGTTCCTTATGAATAGAAGCTCATGTTGTACATTAGATGGCATTTATGAACTGTTAAGATCTCAGCTACTACATACTTCACTAGTACTGCACTGAAACAGATGAGGGAGTGAATAATTTAAAAGCAATGTATGATAGGGCATTATGGTTATCACAAGAGTCCACAATTAAGGTTGCATAGTGGAATGTACTTAGGGAGGTG
>NW_006399884.1:438132-509432 GCF_000299155.1 Elephantulus edwardii
GATGTTATTAACAATTGCAAAAAAAACTGGAAACATCCAAAATGTCCAATCACAATCTAATGGATTAAGAACTTGTGGTATGCAAGATAAAGAAAAAAATTGTGGTACATTCACACAATGGAATATTATGCAGCACTCAAGAGCAACAATTTCAAAAAATACTCCTTGACTTGGAAGGGACTGGAGAGAAAGAGTATTATGCTGAGGAAACGAATGCAGTTGCATAAGGACAAACACTGCCTAAGACCATTACTGTAGAAAAATTTTAATAAAAATCATGCTCCTCTTTTAAAAAAATGCAGTTCATCATTTTTTTGTGAAATATATTACACCCATTGAGTGAGTTGTCCCATAAGACTATGGTCCAAAGATAACCACATATATCTATGGCCTAGTGGTGGGAAACTGGGCTACATTCCCAAAGGCAAATGGTTTGAATATACCAGCTGCTCCACAGGGAAAAGGATGGACAATCTCTTCCATGCAATGTATTCCTGATGCACACCCTTCCTGATTTTAAGCCTATGTTTTCTTATTTTGTTTGGACAACAGCTTCTTGGTTGGTATAGGTATAGATTTTGTATGCGCACAATGAAGAGTTATTTACATATTTCTTTCTCTCTCTCTCTTTTTTTTTTCTTGTGTGTAATTAAATCAGAATAACTGGCACAGGAGGAGATTGCCCCTCCTTTTCCAGCAGAGCATCTGGTGGATTCGAATTGCATTCCTTAGTGATTGCAGTGCACCTTCTTGCCACTAGATCACCAGAGCTCCCTCACATATTTCTTAATGTTAGCTATAGTTTGTTGTGATCTGCACAGTCAAATGCTCTTGCAGAGTCAATATACAAAGAGAGGCATTCTTCTGGCATTCTCTACTTTCAGCCAGGATTCGTCGGACATCAGCAATAATATCCTGGCTATGGCCTCTTCTAAACCCACATTATGTTTCTGGTACTATCCTATCTATGTACTGTTCCACTTGTTATTGGATGATCATCAGCAATATTTTGCTTATCTATGATATTAGTAATATTGTTTGATAATTTCCAAATTCTGTTGGATCACTTATCTTGGGAATGGAGAAAAAATATGGATCTCTTCCAGTCAGCCAGCCAGGCAGCTGTCCTCTAAATTTTCTGACATAAACTGGTGAGTACATCCAGGGTTATATCTCTTAGTTGAAACATATCCTAATAATCATCTTTAAGTCTCTCCTTGTCTTGTTCTTTCGTTCTGATATCTTCATTTCTACAAAATATATTTGCTTGGTTGAAAATGGATTCACTTATCTTTTCATGAAGACATGTATTGAAGCTTGACATCAAGAAAACAAAGATTCTCACCACCAGTCTGATTGACAGCATCATGATAGACAGTGAGGAGACTGAGATTGTTAACAGTTTTAGTTTGATTGGCTCCACAATCAACACTCTTGGTACCAGCAGCCAGGAAATCAAAAGACTACTAATTGCATTGGGAAAACATGCTGTCAGAGACATCTCCAGAGTACTGAAGAGCACCAGTGTCAGTCTGGAGACTAAGGTCTGCCTGATCCAGGCCATGGTCTTTACAGTTATGTGCTATGCATCGACAAGCTGGACAATGAGTAGGGATGATAGAAGGAGAATCGATGTTGTTGAGCTGCGGTGCTGGAGAAGAGTATTAAATATACCATAGACTGCTAAAAGAACAAATAAGTTTGTCTTGGAGAGGGTGAGACCAGGCTGCTCCTTGGAGGCAAGAATTCTGAAGCTCTGTTTGACATACTTTGGGCATGTGGCAAGGAGGGCCCAGTCCTTGGAAAAGGACATTATGTTTGGGAGAGTAGAGGGACAGTGTAGGAGGGGAAGATCCTCGATGAGAAGGATTAACTCGGTGAGTGAGGTAATGGAGATAGGTGTGTCAGAGACAATAAGGTTGGCATAGGATAGAGCAGGGTTTCGGGCTGTTTTACACAGAGTCGCTATGAGTCACAAGCAACTTGATGGCACATAACAATTGTTTAATTCTAGAACACTACAATAAAGCAAATAGGGAAATAACATTAATCATACAATTTCTTTTACATATAAAAGTTAACAATGAAATATCCTATAGTCTGTTAAAAGAAGTTTGGTCTCATAGTAGGTTAAACGATAGACTGTTAACCAAAAGATTGACCATCCACTTCTGAACTAACAGGCTTTTTAACCTTCTATGGACACCATAAAAATCTTTTTGGGTGGCCTAGTGGCAAGAAGTTGCACTGCAATCCCAAAGGCATGCGTTTCAAGGCCAGAAACTGCTCTGCAGAAGGATGAGCAATCTCCTCTTGTGCGATTAACTACCTTTGAAAACCCACCAAAGTGTCAGGTATGGGTCAGTTCTGACTCTGTGGTACACGACAACAACAATGTCAGATTGGAAGGTGCTCAAAATGCTGTTGGAGAAGATCTGCCTCCTCAAAATAGAGTCTACTATAATGATGAGGATAGATTAAAGCTTTCACCTAATGAAGGACCTTCATTTGCTCATATGGCAGGACTCACAATTAGGAGAAACAGATGCAAACATCTAGTATTAATTGGAACATTTGGTGTGCAATGTATGAATCTAGGAAAACTAGAAGTTGTGAAAAAATGAAATGGAATATATTAAAAAATCTATATACTACTCATTAGTGAGCTAAGATGTATCGATTGGTACTGACCATTTTGAATCAAAAAATCACATGACCTATTATATTGGAAATGAAAAATTGAAGGAAGTTATGTGACATTCATCTTCAAAAAGAGCATTTTAAGGTCTATCATGAAGTACAATGTGGTGAGTAATAGGATGCAATCTATGCACACACAAGGAAATCTCATTAATACAACCATTATTCACAGGCATACATCAACCTTGAAAACCAAAGATAAAGAGATTAAGTTTCTACCAACTTTTTGCAGCTTGAAATACATTGAATATGCAATCAAGATACACTAATATTAATTGATGACTAGAATGCAGTAATATTTGGTGACTGAAAGGCAAAAGTTGGAAACAATGAAGGAGGAGAGGGAAATTAAAATTATGGCCTTGGTGACAGAAAATAGGTTAGAGATCACATGATATAATTTTGTACAACGAAGGATTTATTCATTATAAACAATCTTATTTTAAGAAACACACGGTTGGAGAACTCTGGTGGCCTAGTGGCAAGAAGCTGCACTGCAATCCCAAAGGTGAGCAGTTCAAAACCACAAGATGCTTTGCTGGAGAAGGCGTGACAATTTCCTCCTGTACCAGTCAGATCCACTTTGATGGTACACACACAAAATAATAATAAAAATAAAGAAAAAAAGAAACAGATGGTGACTATCCATAGACTTCTGATGAACTACATAGAAATTAGATTGACTACATCTATGCAAATTGACATTAGAGAAGGTCAATGTCAACAGTGAAAAGGGTGTCTGATAACCAGTAACAGACAGCACCAAAGGCCGGGTGAGGCCAGCACCTCAGCTCTGGGACAATCTATAGTGGAGTCCACTTCTCACAGGCACTTACTCCTCCAGCAGGTTTTCAGAGGCTGTAAACTATCTAGGAGATTGCTCATCTTTCTTCCATGGAGCGGCAGGTGGGATCAAATTTTGCCAGCAGTGCAATTCCTTACCACCAAGCCACCAGAGATCCCTTAAGTAAGCAGCAGCATTTTGGAAAAAGTTTGAAATATTGTGAAAATGACCAGAATGTTGTACAGAGATGTGACGTGAACTTCTGCTGTTGGGAAAAATGGTGCAATTAGACTTTTGCACACAAATGAGACCACACATTTTCAATTTGTGCAGAAAAGAAAGTATGGTATCTATGAAGCACAATAAAACTAAATGCAATAAAATGAAGTATGTCTGTGATTTCATTTATAATCAAGTCAACAAAACCAAATCCCATTGTTTCCATCTTATTAAGAAAGAACTTTTCCTCAGAAAATTTTGGCACTGCTCTCACACCATTTGTTTCATTCTAATGATGCCTTTTGAACCAGGAAAATAAAACTTTTCTTTAAAGAATAAGTTATTCTAGAGTTAATATCTAGAGATATTCTTGTAGCTAATTTTTACTTTTAACTTCTCTGATTTCTTGGATAGCATCGCATTTTGCATTGGAAAGAAACCAAGCACCACCAATCACCGACAAAAAGCCTTAAGAAAGACTGAACATAGAAATTGAACACAGCCAGGCCACACATAAAAATAGAACTCAGACCCACAACTTCAGCAGCAAGCAGTGTAGGAAATGCAAACACAACCTCCTTAACCATCAGTACAATGGCTTAATTAAAAACAAAACAAAAAAGCCAGCCTCCCTAAATTTTGTCTATCTTCCATTATCCTAATCAGAGACATCCATTTATGCTCTTGAAATTAATTACATAGGATGCCCTGCTTCAACTATGCCTGTCTCAAACCTTTCCATGGAAAGAACTTTCAATTAGAAAGACCTCTCTTCTCCATTGTAGTTTTTGTTTTCTTGCTTACATGTGAATCTCTGGCAAGCATAAGTTATACTGACTGACTTCCTTGTAAGCTTCAGATAATTGCCTCTGGTCATTCTTATACTAGTAATTAATTTACTTCTACACCTAAATTTGGAAGCAGGAGTGGCATCAACTTCCTAAATAACACGCCTTCAGAAACTTCATTAACTTTGATAAATGTCAATATTTGTAGAGTGGATTTAAGCCTTTTGTTCATAGGGTCACTATGAGTCATGCTCGACTAGAATGCAATCATCATCAACAACACCTACACTTAAATGATATAGGTGTAGTATATTAAATAAACATGACCTATATAATATCTTGGTTCAGTTGCAAAAAATACTGTATTATCAACAAAAGACAGCAATTGTCATGTAAGTATACACTGCATTTGGAGGCTGGCCAGACTGGCCAAGTCAGAAGCCCTGATGCCATTGATATCTGACTCCTTCTTAAGAGATTGGGAGGCTCAGATCCCCTTGGGTACATTTCCTCAGCCTCTTCTTCTCAAATGAACTGAAGAGAACACCCATCCTTGGGTAAAGTAAATAGTCTATTGTTTGCTCTAATTTTAAGGGGCTCTTAAGAGCTTTTATAAGTACTCTTATCTCTAATAATGCTGAGATGGCTTTTAGACTTTAAGGGCTGGGAAATATGAACAGTGGGTATTGTGCTTCTAAGTGGTTATAAGTGGAGGAATTAGTAGATAGGTAAGCTTTATTGGGATATAAGATGATGTTTCAAGACTTAAGTGTAGGCCAGAATGATGTCAGTCTACAGACTAAGGTGTGCCTGATTCAGGCCATAGTCTTCGCAATTACTTGCTGTGTATTAGAGAGCTGGACAATGACTATGGATGATTGAAAAAGAATTGATGTCTTTGAGTTGTGGTACTGGAAGAATATTAAATATACCATGGACTACTAAGAAAGCAAAAGATTCAGCCTGGAGCAGATGAAACCCAGCTGCTCCTTGGAAGCAAGGGTTTTGAAGTTTCATCTGACATACTTTGGGAGTGTTGCAAAGAGAGACCAGTCCTTGGAGACGGACATCATGCCTGGAACGGTGGAGGGACAGTGCAAGAAAGGAAGACCCTCGATGAGATGGATTGACTCAGTGACTAGGGAAATGGGGGTAGGTTGTCAGAGAAGATGGAACTGGCTCAAGATAGAGCAGGGTTTAGAGTTGTTGAACATAGAGTCGCTATGAGTCAGAGTTGATTTGATGACACATAACAACAAGAATGTATTCAGTGGCAATGGAAATTGTCTCACACATCTGGCTTTATTGGTATTGCTTTTCTGGTAAATTATTTAAAAGATAGAGTTTAATTTTGAAAGGAAGCTACTTATAATTACTAAAGGAGTTAAAAGTATAAAGATTCTAGCAGTTAGCATGCTTTGATATAATTTTAGCCTGGATATTGATTCTTTTGGGCACATTTATTGAATTCTTTGGGTTTCCACCTTCTGATAGGGCTGGGTAGCATTAGAGCAGTTCAGATTGGCAGTGTTTCTTCAGGGAATGGGAGGAGTGAGCGAGACAGTCTCCAGAGACTAGTGGCATTCTGGGGTTATCGGGGAGGAGGGAATAAAAAGTATGACTGTTGTTTTTGTTCTTAAGTGCCATCGAGTCCTTGACAGCCCATAGTGACTCTATGAATCAAAGTCTGGAACACAAAACTTTCATCTTTTTGCCAAGTTCATAGAGTCTCTGGAGGCAAACTATTTTGGAAGTTGATGCCACTCCTGCTTCCAAAAAGTATGACTATCCTCCCTTTAATCATAATTAGGGAGCTCTGGAGGTGTGGACCATAGTAAGCCACACTGCTAATACAAAGGTGACTTTTCATGACCATTCAAATCCTCCAGAGATCTCCAGGAAGAAAGATGGTCACTCTCCTACTCTGTACTTGAGTCTGAACATCTAACTCAAAAACAATGAGTGAGTGTAATCATTAATTGGACATGAACTAGAACTTAAAAAACAAAAATCTCCAGCAACAAATGCAAGTTCAACAGGGCAGCAAACAACAAATGATGGTGAGGTTGTGGAGAAATTGAGACTCTTATTCACTGCTGGTGGGAATATTAAATGGTACAGCCACTATGGAAAAAGTTCTGGTGCTTTTTAAAAAAGTTAGAAATATCATTTGATCCAGCAATTCCACTACTATACCCTAAAGTAACCAGAGTCACGACTTAAACAGATATATGTACATGAATGTTTATTTTTGCATTATTTACAACAATAGAGAGATGGAAGCAACCCAATTGTTCAATAAATGAATGGATAGAAAAAATATACTGTTGTTGTTGTTGTTATATGCCGTCGAGTTGCCTGCGACTCATAGCGACCCTATGTACAACAGCCCTAAACTCCGCTCTGTCCTGTGCCAATCGCACTGTCTCTGACACTCCCATCCCAATTATCCCAGTCACTGAATCAATCCACCTCATAGAGGGCCTTCCTCTCCTGTGCCGTCCCTCCACCCTCCCAAGCATGATGTCCCTCTCCAAGGACCGGTCTCTCCTCACTACATGTCCGAAGTAAGTTAGACGGAGCCTCAGAATCCTTGCCTCCAAGGAGCGAACTGGTTTAACCCTTTCAGGATGAATCTGTTTGTTTTCCTCGCAGTCCACGGTACTCTCAATACTCTTCTCCAGCACCACAGCTCAAAGGCATCAGTTCTCCTTCTATCCTCCTTGGTCATTGTCCAACTCTCTGATGCATAACAGGTGATTGTGAAAACCATGGCCTGTATCAGACGCACCTTAGTCTCCAGAGAGACACCACTGCTCTTCAGCACTTTGGAGAGGTCCCTAACAGCAGACTTTCCCATGGCAATGTGCCTTTTAATTTCCTGGCTGTTGGTGCCAAGACTGTTGACTATGGAGCCAAGCAAACTAAAGCCGTGTACAATCTCAATCTCTTCACCATCCATCCTGATGCTGCCGATTGGTCCAGTGATGAGAATCTTTGTCTTCTTGACATTGAGCCTCAATCCATATTGCAGGCTGCAGTCCTTGACACTCTGCAGCAGGTGCTTCAGGTCCTCCTCAGTTTCAGCAAACAGGGTTGTGTCATCCGCATAATGCAGGTTGTTGATAAATCGTCCGTCAATCCTGACCCCACATTTCTCCTCATAGAGCCCAGCCTCCCAGATAATCTGTTCTGCATATAGGTTGAAGAGGTATGGAGATAGGATGCATCCCTGGCGTACGCCCTTCCCAATTTTGAACCATGCAGTGTTCCCTTGCTCTGTTCTGACGACTGCCTCCTGGTCCAAGTATAAGTTTCGCATTAGAACGATCAAGTGTTCTGGGATTCCCATTCTTCTCAGAGTCAGCCACAGTTTGTTATGATCTACACAGTCAAATGTCTTTCAATCAATCTGTGCTTCATTGAAAAATATACTACATTCACATAATGGAATATTATGCAGTGTTGAAAAACAATGAATTCACAAAATATTACACAATATAGGGGAGACTGGAGGACATTATGAAAGTGAAATATCTTAGTCACAAAAGGACAAATACTGAATAACACAGCTATTATAAAATAGGATAGACATGGGAGGATTGGGGAGAGAATTGGAAAAGAGTGGCTAGGCAATGAACACAGTAATAGAACAGATGAGGGAAAGAATTATCTGAAAGGAATACATGATTAGGCATTATATGTATGACAACAACCTGGAGCAAAGAGTCTAATGCAGAGGGACTGGGGGGAGATGGATGGAGAAAATGTGCAACAATGAATAAAATAAAATAAAAATAAAAATTCAGCAAATGACTATTAAACCAGTTGCCATAGAGTTGATGCTAATTCAAAGCAACTCTCTTGGTTAGAGAAGAACTGGGCTTCACTTGGTTTTTAATGGCTGATTTTTCTAAAGCAGATTTTTCAAGGCTTTTGTCTAAGACCCCTCTGGAAGAATATGGTTTTCCAGTCTTTCAGTTAATAGTTTGCATTTCCCTGGGTATCTCGATATTTGGCAATTTAATCCCTCTGGGTCTGTAGTTGTACTAGGCTCTCTTGTCTTTCAGGTTGGTCTTGATATTAGACTTTCTCTAAGATAATAAAAATGCACATTTAATCATGTGAGTTGGATAAATATCATGTTCCTCAGACAACTAGCTATCAATCATGCCTACTTACATGCTGAAAATCAACACTAAGAAAAGCCTAATAAATATATGAAGAAATAATAAGACTCAAACACTCTTAGAGCATTAATAGATCTAAGGGCTTTAGTTCTTGATTATTGCCAGCTGAATTCCAGACAAGATCCCTGGAGACGTAATGAGTTCAACACATTTTGTGAGATGACAAGCTACAGAAAAGTAAATTCAATCAAATGAATACATAAGCATTTACAAAACTGTACACTTATAAATAATATTGATGACATATCAACCAACTGGAATCCTTCGATGGTATAAAATGGTTAGAGCACTGGACTGTAAATCCAAAGATTGGAGGTTTGACTCTACCTGGAAACACCTCAGTAAAAAAATCTGGTCATTGATGTCCAAAAAATATCATTGTTGTTATGAGCCATTGATTGTTGTTGTTGTTGATTGCCTTTGAGTTGAGCACGACTCATAGTGACCCTGTGAACAAAAAAACCTGAAGACTTTCTATAACCATCAACATTTATCAAAGTTCATAGAGTTTCCGGAGGCATGTTGTTTAGGAAGTGGATTAGTCACTGAAAATTCAATGGAGCACATTTCAACTCTAATATACATACGATCACTTTGAGTCAGAACCAACTGGTCAGCAACTGATAATCAAGCAACTGCTAAAAATCCAAAGGAATGCAGAAATATTAAGCTCTGGAAGGTTAGCCTTCTTGTCATTATGTGCAGTCCAGTCACATAAAACTCATAGCAACCTTGCAAACAACAGTTTGGAATGTTGCACTATCCTGCACCATCATCACTATCTCTGACATATTCAAACCCATTTGTTAAATTACTTTTGAGAGTCTCCTCTCTCTCTCAGACTCTCTACCTTTCCCAGCATGATGTCTTTTCCCAAGGTCAGGTCCTTCTTGACAAATTGTCCAAAGTATGTGGGACACAGTTTTACCATTCTTGTCTCTGAGGAACACCCTGGCCGCACGTCCTCCAACACAGATTTGTTTTTGCAGTTTACGGGATTTTCCAGTACTCTTCTCCAGCACCGAAATAAAAGGCATCAACTTCAGATGTATAGAAAGCAATTGAAAATACCATTGCTTGGTTTAGGCATATGTTAGTATTTAAACTCCAATCATTTCTTGTTAGAACTTTGGAAAGGTCCTTGACTGAAGACTTTCCCAATGCAACACACATTTAGTTACATGACTGTTGTTATTGTGAGTGTTCATTGTGTATCCAAGTAAAAGAAAATTATTAAATTCAATCTTTTCTCCATCCGTAATGATGTTTCCTGTTGGTCCAATGGTAAAGACTTTTGTTTTATTGATGTGATGATATTAAATGCTATAGTCACTGGTCTTCTGTAGTAAATGTTTCAAGTCTACTTCACTTTCTGGAAGCATAGTTATGTCGTCTGCATAATGCAAGTTGTTGATGAGTCTTTCAGGAGTACTGATGTCACACATTCTTCTTCATATTATCCAGCTTCTCCAGTTATTTCTTTAGCAGATTGAAAGAGGTATGGAGAATGCCATGACTCTGACACATACCTTTCCCAATTTTAAACCACACGGTGTTCCCTTGTTTGGTTTAGATTACTGCTTCTTGATCAATGTATAGATTACACATGAGCCACAATTAAGTGTGTTCATATTTCTATTCCATTGAATGTTATCTATAATTTGTTGTGATCCTGCAAAAATAATAGGGGAAGCATGAGGATGGCCTCTTTGGATCTCTATTAAGTTCAAAAGGGAGAACTATCTCTATCAATAACATCCACATCACAAAACTAAAAAAGTCAGACCTGGCCCTCAGGCTCTTGCACCTAATTCCAACACCAATCATACTGCTATAATAAGGTGTCCAAAATCTATTGCAATGGCCCAACAAATGTCACAGAACCCCATACTCACGGTAATGTGGTTTATTAATCAAGTTAAGATGGCACAATTGCAGTGTGCAATTGGATATAATTCCTCAATAATGATGGCTTCTCAAACATGCTACAAGCCCTTTGACTTTTAGCCTCCAGGCTTAGGTCAGTGATACAAAGTTCCCTTGTTGTTGCTGATTGCTGCAACCATAAGGACAAAAGGCTTGAAGTCCGTCTACAACTATCGACATTTCTGGAGGCATGTTGTTTAGGAAGTGGATGCCACTCCTGCTTTCAAACGTGTTAAAGAATTATGTTATTGTTGTTATGTGCTGTTGAGTCACCTTCAATATATAGCAACCTTATGTACAGCAGCTCCGAACTCTTCCCTGTCCTGAGCCAGTCTCACTAATTCTGACACACCAACCCCCATTGTCCCAGGAACTATTTCAATCCATCTCACCTGGGGTCTTCCTCTCCTGCACTGTTTGTCCACCCTTCTGAGCATGATGTCATTCTCCATTTACCGATCTCTCCGGCCCATATGCCCATAGTAAGTGAGGCGGAACTTCAAAATCCTAGCTCCAAGGAGAAACTTGGTTTCACCCTCTCCATGAAAGACCTATTTGTTTTCTTGGTATGTTCAAGACTCTTCTCCAGTACCGCAACTCAAAGATATCTATTCTTTTTCTGTCATCCTTAGTCATTGTCCAACTCTCTGAAGCATAACAAGTGATTACAAAGAACATGGCCTGGATTAGGTACACCTTAGTCTCTAGACTGACATTGTTGCTCTTCAGTACCCTGGAGAGGACCATGACAGCAGATTTTCCCAATGCAATTTGTCTTTTGATTTCCCGACTGCTTATGTTAAGAGTGTTGATTGTGGATCCGAGCAAGCTATAATTGCTAACAACCTCAATCTCTTCTCCTATTATAGTGCTGCCAATTGGCCCAGTGGTATCCTTGTCTTCTTGATGATATTGAAGACTACAGTCCTTGACCTTTTGCAGCAAGGGCTTCAGGTTGTCTTTCTTCTGCTGCAGTCAGAAATGGATCAAACATGTAACCAAGATGCATTAATAATAATGGGTGATTGGAATGCAAAAGTTGGGAATCAGGAAGAAGGATCAGTTATTGGTCTTGACAAAAATAAGGCTGGGGATAGAATGATAAAAATCTGTACAATAAATTATTCATAGCAAAAATCTTTATAACAAACATAAACTCAGTTTATACACATGGATTTCACCTGATGAGATGCACAGGAATCAGACTGATTACATATGTAGAAGGAACTGTTGGAGAAGTTCAATATCAGCAGTGAAAACTAGGCCAGGTGCTGATTGTGAAACAGACCATCAATTGCCCATATGCAAGCTAAAACTAAAGAAGGTTAAATCATACCCACAAGAATAAAAATTTCACCTTTAGTCTATCTCCCATGAATTTAAAAACCAACTCAAAATAGGTTTGAGGCCTTGTGTACTAATGAACTAAGACCAGATAAATTGTGGGAAGATATCAAGAATAACTTTCATGAAGAATGCAAAAAGTCATTACAAAGAAGGAAAAAGAAGACTAAAATGGATGTCAGAAAAGACCCTGAATATTGCACTAGAGCACCAAGAAGCCAAAGCAAATGGAAGAAATCAAGAAATTAAGTTCCCTTAGTTCTGCCAATTATGTTTCCCTTTAGTTCTCCAATAATCTTGGGTGATGGTCCCTGGCTCTGATTCTGTTGGCTTGCAGTCCAAAGTCAGCTCTGTCTCATGTCATACTCTGGTTTTTCCCTGAGGCTGCTGCTCTTTTGTGTAGGTCCCAGTCTGATTAGTGCAGGAGTTTCTGGCATTCTCTCCTTTTCTTGCTGATAGTGAGAGCCTCATCTTCAATACCCCTCAATTTAACTTGGTTGGCTGGGGGAAAATGATGATCTCATACACAATCATTTGTTTATGTACACCAATTTTAGATTCTCATCCAGCCATACGGTGAAAGTCAAAGCCACATTGAAAAGTAAAATGTGATGCTGCATATCCACATAGTCAAATGTCTTAGCACAGTCAATAAAATGCAAGAAAACATCTTTCTAATATTCTCTACTTTCAACCAAGATCCATCTACAATCATGATAACAATTGTATCATGGTCTCTTGTAAAACCAGCTTGAATTTCTAGAAGCTCTCTGTAGATGTACTTGTTTCAGCAATTTATAGAAAACTTTAGCAAAAGGGATTGCCTTTTGGGGTTTGTTTGTTTTTGTTTGCATAGGAGCAAATATTAATTTCTTATAATCAGTTGGTCAGGTAACTGTCTTCCAAATTTCTTAGTATAGACTAGTGAACATATCTAGTGTTACATCTGTTGAAACATGTTAATTGGTATTCTATCTATTCCTTCTGTCTTATTTTTAGCCAATGCCTTCATTGTTGCTTGAGCTTCTTCATTCAGTACAACTGATAATATGCTACTTCTTGAAATGTTTATGTTGGCCAATTTTTTTTTCTTTTGTGCTATGATTCTGTGTATTCCTTTCCTCTTCTTTTGGGGCTTCCTGCGATATTAAAGATTGTGCCCAAAAAATCTTTCAGTACTGTAACTCTAGATTTCAATTTGTATTTCAGTTCTTTCAGCTTCAAAAAGGCTGAACATGTTCTTTCCTTTTGGTTTTCTAATTGAGCTCTTTTCAAATTTTATTAATAATGCTTTGCTTTGTCTTCTCTTATTGACCTTTGAAATCTGTCTCTCCTAATTCAGTGTCTCTTCCCTTTGTTTATGACTCTCTATGTTCTAATGCAAATTTCAGAGTCTAATCTGCTATCCATTTTGGTCTTTTCTTTCTCTTCTGTCTTTCTAGAAAACTTTTGCTTTCTTCATGGTTTCTTCATCTTTCCTTGATGTCATCCCACAACTCAAGTAATCTTCAGTAATTAGTGTTGAATGCCGTCAATCTCATTCTTGAAATAGTTTTCTAATCCAAAAAAGATATTCAAGGTTGTATTTTGGGTTTTGTGAACTTTTTTCTTAAGCTTCAATTTGAACTCTCATGTAAGTAATTGATGTCTATTCCACAGTCTGACCCTGATGATGTTTAGAATGTGGATATTGAGTTTATTTATTGACTCTTTTCACAGATGTAGTCAATCTGAGCCCTGTTTAATTTATCCAGCAAGGTCCATGGGTATAGTTACCACTTAGGCACTTAAAAAAAGTATATGCAGTGA
The DNA here is from genome assembly GCF_000299155.1 of Elephantulus edwardii. NCBI lineage: Eukaryota > Metazoa > Chordata > Mammalia > Macroscelidea > Macroscelididae > Elephantulus > Elephantulus edwardii. The sequence goes on from NW_006399884.1 coordinate 451,893, forward strand.
ATAAGTTATGCAATGTGCCAAATTGTGTCATTAGATCTCTCACCTCATTTCTGTCATGTAGCCTGTGTTCTCCAACTACTAATTGTATAGATTGCTGCTGTTGTTATTGTTTAATGCTATTGAGTTGAAAACAACTCATAGCAACTCAAAGGACAACTGATCTGAACACTGTTCTAACCCCTACCATTCTTACAATCTCTGACAGAGTCAAACCCATTTCCATAGTCACTGCGTTAATCCCTGGTTGAGAGTCTTTCCTTTTCCACTTTCCCAAGCATACTGTCCTTATACAAAGAATAATCTCTTCTAGCAACAAGTTCAAAGTATATGAGACAAAGCCTCACCATCCTAACCTCCAAGGAGCACTCTGGCTATATCTTCTCCAAGACATATCTGTTTGTTCTTTTGGCAGTCTATGGGATCTTCAGCACCGTTCTCCAACACCACAGTTCACAGGCACCAATTCTTTTTCTGTCATCTTTAGTCCTTGTCCAGCTCTCAAGACCATTGTTTGAGTCAGGACCACCTTTGACCTCAAACTGATTTAATTATCCCTCAATCATTTTGAGAGCTCCCTGACTGTAGAGTTTGTACAATGTTAGAGATAGAAAAGTGCAATGTTGTGCCAAATACAAGGTTGTAGTTTCCAGCTATAAGAGGACAGTTTCAGAGAGTTGTTTTGTTTTAATTTTTTTTCCTCTCACAGTTTTGAAAAAGGAACGATAATTCAACAGATCATCAGGGCACTGATATATTTTTAAAGGCAATAATGATTGAGGGAGTGATGGTGAAGAAAGCTATTATAAATCTAAAGAAAGAGTTTCAACCAAAGCAGAAACTTATGAGTAGAACTAGGAACGTTTGGAAAATAAACCATTGTCCTTTTCTCCAGGACACAAAGAGTGTGGAGAGGGGAGTATCACACGACGAAGGTCAGTTGAGTTCTGATTATCTGAGATATGATGATACGGTTTATTAGTAGGACTCAATAGAACTCTATATTGAGGGAAAAACATGAAATATTATTTTGGTACAATGTGATATCAGATTTGCATTATGGAAATACCTTTCGCACTTTTAAAAAACATTTTTCTATGTTGGTTTGCATATGTAATTTGTATACATTATGTTTCACATTTTTCTTCATTTGCACTGTGTTTCATAAAATCATTCCCATACATTGTGTTTCATAAAATTTATCAACATTGAACTATTTCCACTATTACCCCATCTTTTCAGGTCCCTATTGAATCTTTCAGACTACATTGACAAACAAGTAATGATCAATTTGATAGATAAGCAGAGACTCATGAGTAGTGAAATGTGGAAGTTATGAAGAAATGTAGTAAATCAGTATTACTGTTAAAAATATTCACTGCTCTTTAAACCTTCCTAAGGAGATGCACTATTTTTTAAAGTTATTTAACATATAGTACAAGATTATTTCAGTGTGTTACTTCATTGCTATGCTTTTAAGGAAGGAGTTAGAACTATACTTTTCAATTATTATCTGAGTGATTTCAAGAGAGAAAAATTTGAAATGTAACTTTGTGTGTGTGTGTGTGTGTGTGTGTGTGTGCGTGCGCGTGCTGTTAAAATCAGATCTGACTGAAGGAGGTTCCCCTCCTTCTCTAGCAGAGCATCTGGTGAATTTGAACCGCTTGCCTCTGGGATTGCAATTCAGCTTTCTTTTTTTTTTTCTATAATTATATTTTATTAATTTTCATAAACATTTACAGAGATTTTGGGTTTCCATTCATTCATTGTTGTGCAATTCAGCTTTCTGACACTATGCCACCAGAGCTTTTCAACATACTAGGCATTGGTGAGATGAGATGGACTGGCATGGGGCATTTTGAGTCAGATGATCATATATTACTTCAGAGATGAAAAGGTGAGGAAAAAGGAAGTTACTTTCATAGTTAAGAAAGTCATTTCTAGATTCATCTTGAAGTACCATATTGTGAGGGACAGGATAATATCCATACGCATACAATGAAGTCCAGTGAATACCACTATCATTCAGATATATGCACCAACAACCAGAGCCAAAGAAGAGGAAATAGAAGATTTCTACCAACTTTTACAGTCAGAGATCGATCAAACATGCAATTAAGATGCATTGGTAATAATGGGTGACTGGAATGCAAAAGTTGGGAACAGAGAAGAAGATTCAGGTGGGGGAAAACATGGACTCAGTGACAGAAATGGAGCTGGAGAAAGAATGATTGAATTTTGCACAATGACTTATTTGCAAATACGTTTTCTAAGAGACATATATGCAGGTTATATAAATGGATTTCACCTGATAGTATGTATAGGCATCAGATCGATTACATCTGCGGAAATAACCACTGGAGAAGCTCAATATCAGCTGTGAAAACTAGGCCAGGACCTGATTGTGGAACAGATCACCAACTACTCATACGCAAGTTCAAGCTGAAGCTGAGGAAAATTAAACCAAATCCAAGGCAACCAAAATATGACTTTGAGTCTATCCCACCTGAATTTCAGAACCATCTCAGGAACAGGTTTGAGACCTTGAACACTATTGAGCGAAGACCAGATGAGCTGTGGGAGAATATCAAGAATATTATCCAGGAAGAGTGAAATCGGCCATTGCAAAGACAGAAGAGGAAGAAAAGACCAAAATGGATGTCAAAAGAGACTCTGAATATTGCACTGGAGCATAGAGAAGCCAAAGTAGTAGGAAGAATTCAAGATACTAAAGAGCTGAATAGAAGATTTCAAAAGGCATCATGGGATGACAAAGTAAAATATTACAATGAAATGTTCAAGGAGTTGGAGTCAGAAAATCAAAAGGGCTGAATTGAACTCATTCAACATTTCTTAAGCTCAAGGAAAAAATTAAAAAAGATTGAAGAACAAATTAAAACCTCGAGTTGCTATAACCAAGGATTCTTTAGGCAGAATATTAAATGATCCAGGGAGTATTAAAAGCAGATGGAAAGAATATACTGAATCATTGTATTGAAAGAAATTGGCAGATACAGAAGAATTTAATGAAAAAACACATGCGCAAGAGCCTATGGTGCTGAAGGAAGAAGTTCAAGCTGCTTTGAAGGAAATAGCAAAAAATAAGGCACCAGAAATAGATGGTATACCAATTGACGTATTTCAGCTAACAGATGCTGCCCTGGATGTGCTCACCAAGTTGTGCCAAGAAATCTGGAGAACAACCACTTAGCCAACTGAATAGAAGAGATCTATATTTGTTCCCATCCCCCAAAAGGGTGACCCAACAGAGTATGGAAACTATAGAACAATATCATATCATTGATTTCACATGCAAGCAAGATTCTACTGAAGATTATCAAAAAACAACTGGAACAGCACATTAGCAGAGAACTGCCAGAAGTCCAGGCTGGGTTTAGAAGGGATCGTTGTACTAGGGATATTGCAGCTGATGTTAGATGGATCTTAGCTGAACGCAGGGAATACCAGAGGAATGTCTTATCTGTGTTTCATTGACTGTGTGGACCATAACAAACTGGCTGACTCTGAGAAGAATGGGAATCCCAGAACACTTGTTTGTGCTAATGCGAAATCTATACTTGGACAAGAGGCAGTCATCAGAACAGAGCAAGGAAACACTGCATGGTTCAAAATTGGGAAGGGCATACACCAGGGATGTGTCTTGTCTCCATACCTTTTCAACCTGCATGCAGAACAGATTACCTGGGAGGCTGGGCTCTATGAGGAGAAATGTGGTGTCAGGATTGGTGGAAGATCTATCAACAATCTGTGTTATGCAGATGACACATCCCTGCTTAGTGAAACTGAGGAGGACCTGAAGCACTTGCTGCAGAAGGTCAAGGACTACAACCTGTAATATGGTTGAGGCTCAATGTCAAGAAGACAAAGAATCTCACCACTGGACCAATTGGCAGCATCAGGATGGATGGTGAAGAGATTGAGATTGTTCAAAGCTTTAGTATTCTTGGCTTCACAGTCAACACTCTTGGCACCAGTAGCCAGGAAATTAAAAAAAAAACAACAACAAACAACGTATTGTGATGGAAAAAGTCTGCCGTTAGGGACCTTTCCCAAGTTCTGAAGAGCAATGGTGTCTCTCTGGAGACTAAGGTTCATCTGATACAGGCTATAGTCTCTGCAATCACTTGTTATGCATCAGAGAGGATGCATATCCTGGGGAGGGTAGAAGGAGAATTGATGCCTTTAAGCTGTGGTGCTGGAGAGAGTGTTGAAGTTACCATGGAATGCTAGCAAAACAAAGATTCATCCTAGAGAAGGTTAAACCGGGAGGCTCCTTGGAGGCAAGGATTCTGAGGCTTCATCTTATATACTTTGGACATATTGTAAGGAGGGACTGGTCCTTGGAGAGGGACATCATGCTTGGTAGGGTGGAGGAACAGTGCAGGAGAGGAAGGCCCTCTATGATGTGGATTCAGTGGCTGGGGTAATCGGAATGGGTGTGTCAGAGACAGTGTGATTGGCACAGGACAGAACAAGTTTTATGGCTGTTATACATAGGGTCACTATGAGTTGCAACTCGACAGCACATATTTTTTTTATTTTAAAAATATTTTTCTGAAGGTAGCCCGATGTATAAGGAGTTATGGGCCAACCCAAAGGAAGGTGTTTCCAATCTCCCGGTGAAACTGTGGGAGAAAAATGAATAATCTCATCCCACATGATTTATAGCGTCTGAAAACCCATTGAAAGTTCAACTATGTGAACTCATGTCAATGAGTTTAAGTTTTGTGTTTAAGAGCATTTTAAGATGGAGCCAGGAACCATTTAAGATGAGCTTTCAGACTTAGATTTCTTGTTTCTCTTGCCTTCTCATACGAATAAAAAACTAATCAGAAGAGTTTTATCCTGTTATAATGAGGAGAAAAATTACATTACTAATTCTACTTAAATAATTTTGTGAAAAATTATTTAAGTTAAAATTTTTGCTATATGGAAATAAAGAAATTTATGTGAACATCTATAGTGCAGTCACAAGCATTTTGAGTTTTAGTGATCAAAGCAGTTTTGATATCTCTATGCACACTTCAATGGGGTTTTTCCCTTAGTCAAATTTTTTAATTTTTTTTTCTCTTAGCCAAATTTTACAATGGAGACATGATTTATGTGAGTTAGGTTTAAGGTCCTGAAAAACCTCAAACCAAACTAGTTGTTCTTAAGTTGATTCTTACTCATTGTAGCCCAAAAAGTTTCCAAAGCTCTACAGAAACAGAATGCCAAATCTTTCTTCCAGAATATAATTGTTGAGTCAAATGGTATTTCTATTTCTGACTTTTTGAAAGCACCAGACCACCTTCCATAATGGTAGTATCTTTTCACAGTGAATAAGAGTTCCAATCTGTCACAATTTTTCCAGTATTTGTTTGCTACCATGTTGAACTTTGCTTTGTTCTTGGTGTGAGATGGTATCTCACAGTTGCTTTGATTAGCATCCCTCTGATAGCTAAGGATTTTGAACATTTCTTCATATGTCATCTGAATATTTTCTTTGGTTAAGTGTCTATTCATATCCTGTTCTCATTTTACCTGTTTCCTGTTGAGGTAAAACAAACAAACAAAAAAACCAAACAACAGAGAAGCACTTTTATTCGATGATAAGTTTTCATTTCCCAATTTTCATGGAAAACTTCCACTACACAACTCCTGATTATGACTGTGTGCATATTATATTGTTACATATTAGAAGCTACTCTGGAAACCATATTTTATAAACCTCCTCTTACCCCCAAAAGAAAAAAACTTTGATTATTTAGTCATGATGTTGATGTAGTTAACACTTTATCTGTTGTATTAGAGATCAGAGCCTCAATTAAGGATGGAATTAAGGATAGCCTTCTTTGGAGGAAAGGTTTTAATACACTAGTGGGATAAAACATTTGACCCTTGTCTTTCTAGTTTTGGAAGCCGGAGTGGCATCCAATTCCTAAACAACATGCCTCCAGAAACTCTATGAACTTTGATAGATGTCAATAGTTACAGAAAGACTTTAGGCCTTTTATTAATAGGGTCACTATGAGTTATGCTCGACTAGAAGGCAATCAATAACAACTTTCTAGGCACTTAAGCTTCTTTTCTCTAAAGAGAAGTGCTGGATGAAAATGTGTAGGTATTATCAAGAATTCATGTAACTCTACTTTAAGGGGCAGGTCACTAGATGAAATAGACTAATAGAATTCATCCTGTCAAAACATGACATTAATCCACACATTAAAAGAGAAACTGAACTAAGACTTCATTTTAAATAATTTGCAACAGTAGTAGTCTAACTCCATTTTCTTATTCATTTTGATCAGTATTGGTTCTGGAATTGAAGCAAGGCATTTAGATGGTCAACATCAGCTGTTAACAGTTTAAATTTTAATAATTGCCATACATGCCAGTGTTGGTCTAACAAGTACGAAAATTTTGTAAAATAGCTGATTAGAAATCTTCCAAAATTTGAGCATTTGGTTTTAGTATCAATGTAGTAATCACTTGGGCTGGTACTAATTTATTCAGCTTCTTTAATTCTCTCGCAGATATCAACAAATGAGTCTCTTCTTAAAATGTTTATCAAAGCAATTAGAAATTAATTTATTTTCTCCTTTAAATATATAAGCCAGGAGCCTATCAAAAACAAGAATGAAAATATGGGAATATATTTTAAATACTAGAAAGTGTAAATAAAGTAAAACTATTGGCAAGAACTCTCCATCATAGTAAAAGTCTGTTTCTATTTATAACATTGTAATGAATACTTATTAATAGGTTTGAATATATGAAGTGTTAGCTGAAATGGAATTCTCAATTATAAAACAATATATTGTTCATGGTCTATATCTAGTAAAGCAAGTAGAACTAAAAATAGAAATGAAAAACAAAAAATTACTCATAAAAAAATTAGAAATAAAATAAAAGGTTTTGATGGAAATAAAATACAACTTAGAAGCAGCTCCATGGATTCTTATTCTGCACTTTATTGTTCAAATAAGAATAACTCAAATATTTTTGAAAGGTTTAATCTCAAATTTTTTAATTTTACCTTTAAATAGAAAAAAACCTACAGAAGATATTAAATATTGTTCATCTGATTCCAAACTTCAATGCATAGTTTAATCAAAAGCTAATTGTGGCTTAAAAGCAATATGGAAATAAAGAATTAGATGGTATATTCATTTCCTTATATAAAGGACTTACTATGCTTTAAAGAATTCCATACTGTAAGATATCACAGAAGCTAGAAACTGAAAAGACACATTAGGTCATCTGGTTAATCTCTGCACTGAGGATAGCATTGTTCAGAACAGTGCACTCTCCAGAGTTTTGCAAGGTCAAAATATTCCAAATGCCTAAGTTCAAACAAAAATATCTTGTAACTCTGGAGTTGTGAAATAAATCAAAGTGATAGGAGATTAGATTACTTCTCAAAGTACCATCTATGCCCTAGAAGTCTATGAATACATGAAGTCATTAAGAAAAGTAATTGTTAAAAGAATAAGGAATATGAAGCTCTGTCACAGCAGAGTATTGAGTTGGGCACAGCGATATCTAATTAACTCAGGGTCAAGAGAAATTCAGACATTACTCAAGATGTAGAATCCTTTTTCTAGCTATAAACATTGTAGTTTCTTTAGGGGTGATGATAAGGAAAGAGAAACCAAGAAGCATGAAATGTCTTCTGGGGATATTGTATATGTGGAGAGAACACAAGGAGCCAAGACATCTAGGCTCTAAAACATCAAAAATTCAAGGAGGAACAAGGAAATCATGTCCTTCTTGCCATGTAACAGCTTATGACAAGCTACATTCTCCACAATGAAACTTGACTATACAGACAAGAAGACGATTAGCTTCTCAGTCAACCCAGTGGAAACGTGACTTTGAAGAGCTACTCATTCTAGAATACACTTCAGGTAATATATTTACCCAATTGCCCTGCTAACCCAAAGGCACACAGTTCAAATCTCATTCCATGCCATTAATTGCCTCTGAAAGTCCACTGGAGGGTCAGTTAAGAGTTGGTTTTGGGACATAATGACGATGAGAAAGGGAAGCTCTGGTGGTCTAGTCCACAAGTTGAGGAGCTAATCTAAAAATAGTAACTTTCTGGCAGTTTGGATCCATCAGCAGCTCCCATCCAATGTTATGGATTTAAAAAAAAAAACCAAAAAAAAACAAAAAACCACTGAAGGGATAGCTTTAAGTTTGTCCTGGCAATGAGTGTGAGTGAGAAAAATAATATTTACACACCAGAGATCAGCAAGTGTTTTCTCATTAATCTGCTCAATATTATAATAGATGATAAACTGTATTTAATAGGTAAAATTAGAGTTTCAATGGAGACTGTCACAGGTCTTCAATTTTAAAATAACGCTATTTCATTAAATGCATACTTCGCCCCTTTTTTCCTTTTGCAGTGAAAATGTAACAAAACATTCACCAATATAATTTCTTCATTTATGATGCAATGACATTTATTTTATGTTGTGCTAAAATTATTACTATGATACTGTAGTGGCATAGTGGATAAAGAGTTGAGCTACAACCCAAAGTCAAGCAGTTTAAATCTACTACCACTTGCCATGACGTTTTAGCCTTTGAAAATTCACTGGAGGGCCAGCATTAGTTCATTCTGACATGAGGACAATGAGTTAATTTTTTCTAAGAGTTTTGTAAAATAGTATGATACCATTACATAAACTAAATACTCTTCAAGGAATACATTCTTTCTTCTCCCTGCCTTCCACAGTTGGTAACTATTAATGATCTTTCTTTCTATACATTGGCTTATTTTATTTCAGTGAGATTATGTAATGTTTACTCCTTTGCCATTGCTGGCTTTAATTTAGGAAAAATATTTTCAAAGTCATCCATGATGTAGAATTCATCAATTTAAAAACTTGTTTTACTCAGTGCATCCTTTCAAGATCTTGCATCACATGTCTTCTGTTTTACCGGGAACACATTCTTGAGGTTTTTACATGATTCCATTTCTGCCACTTCTAAAAATGAAATTTCCTCTCAGCCAATCCTGGATCCTCTTTTGTCAAATTTTCTTCCTAGAAGAGTTTATCTAATTTCAAATTTTATATTTTCTCTTTAAAATATAAAGCCAGAATGACTCCTATACCTTTTTCTCTAGGTCAAAATTTACTCCTAAGCTTCAGATTCATAACTTTATCTGTGAACTTGGTAGATATATTTAGTCATCTATGCAGCAGTCCTAATTAATTAAAAGAGATTCATGGTCTTTCAAGGTCAAGCTCTGAAAAATCAAAATATTATTTTTTCTTAAATTCTTTCCCATATCAGTAAATGTCTCCAGATTTCTATCAAACTATGGCTAAAATTGAAAAGAGTAGTAATCCCACAATGCTTAATTATGCTCTTGCAAAACTTATACCTAGAACAACAGAACAGTCAGGAAAGATTCCCACCAGGCTATGTGAGAATTGAAAGGTACTGTAGAGATACCTGCCACTATTTCCCTCCCTCTTCCCATATAAAGAGAACACAATCATTGGGGGAAACTGGTCTCCACCTGATCACATTGTACACCACCGTGGATCATTATAAACTTTAGAAGAGGCAAGCAGCAGGAAGGAGAGATTTCCACTAGGATGCACAAGACCTAAGGGAGTGGCTATAGAGAAGTATCTGGGACAGCCCCTCTTCCTCCACTCCAGATAAAGAGAGTGTGGCAATCAGGGGAAGAGAGTTTAAACTCACATTATGGACCACTAAGGGCAATTAAAAACTTTAGAAGAAGCAAGTAATATTCAGACAAGACTCTCAAAAATCTGCACTTTAGCCCAGAAAGAAATTCAAGGACTTTAGGTGAGCTTTCCAGGATGAGAAATGACTGCTGACATAGCAAGTTGCCCTCCCCAGTAAAGGAAACATTTTAAGATTGTAACTAATGAAAAACATTCTAAAATAAAAACTATCAACACCCTAGGAGGACAAAGAAACTATTCATATAATGTCAATAAAGCAAGAGGCAGCCTCCAACAGTGTGGAAAAAAACAAGTCTTCTAAAAAAGCAAAGCATGTTAGAGGTGAATACCCTAGATAATGAATACCCCAGAAACAGGGAGGTAGAAGAAATAAACTAATGTGAAGTTATATGAACAGCTCCTGAAGAAGGTACAAATGATAGGAAAAAGAATGGAAGCCATGAATAAAGTGAATACTACAGATACAGGGAGCCACAAGAAATATAACAATATAAAGGAACATGAACAACTATAGAAGAAATTGAAAAAAAATTAAACTATAGTCACAAGACAGAGAGGGTACACCAAACACGGTACTGGAAATAATAGAAATGCATGAAAATGCAATTTAGAATATCAAGACCAAAGTGGAGGAAGTTTCTACACTGGAAAGCTAAAAAAGCAGAACAGAAGAGATTGAGCAGAAAGTCAGTGAACTAGAAGACAAGAAACTCAATGAGAGCATAGCAGAAGAGAAAACAGACAAGACTTAAAGGAAAAATGAATATTAGAATCATGTGAGATACCATCACAAGGAACAATATGTAAATATGTGATTAGAATTCCAGACACAAAGGGGATAGTGAAAGTACAGAGAATATTGTGGAAGAGGTACTAGAAGAAAATTTCCCAGGTGTTATGAAGAATAAGGAAATCCACATTCAGGAAACACAACAAATCCCAAACAGATTAAACTTCAAAAGAAAAACATCAACACATATCCTAGTCAAATTCTCCCAAATAAGAAATAAGGATAGAATACTAAAAGCAGCACAAGAAAAATAATCTCCTACAAAGAAGAAGGAATTAGATGAAATTCTGATTTCTCAGCAGAAGTTATTTAAGCAACAAGACAATGGGATGGCATATATAGAAAGCTGAAAGAAAACAGTTGCCAGCTGAGGATCATATACCTACCGAAACTGTACATCAAATATGAAGGAGAAATTAGGTCATTTGCAGCAAAGCAGGAACTTAAGAAATTTTTGAAAAGAACATCTATTGTACAAGAAATTCTAAGGAAAGTCTTTCACATAGAGACACAAAGGAAAGCAGATAGACCCTAGTAACCAGAAGCAGTAGAATAAGAAACACAATAATATGGCAGCAACAAAACCTGGCCTGTCAATGACTAAATACACCAATTAAGACAAAAAAAAGAGTAGCAGAATGGTAAAAAATAAAGCTCATCAGTATGTTGCTTATAAGGGACACATCTAAGAAACAAAGGAAAAGATAGACTAAATTAAAAATGCTGGGAAAAAATATAGCAAGTGAATGGCATCCACAGAAAAGAGAGTGGCAATACTCATCTCTGATAAAATAGACTTCAGGATGAAAACCACCATAAAAGATAAGGAAAGACACATTAAAGCACAAGACATTATTAAAGCACAATAAATCAAGAAGACATAACTTTGGTCAACATCTATGCAACAAATACTAGACCTTTAAAATACATAAAACAAGGGTTAACAGACTTGAGTAAATAAATAGTACCACAATAGTGGTAGGAGACTTAAACATACCACTCTCACAAAAGAATAGGTCAACTATAAAGAAACTTAACAAAGAAAAGATCTAAATTATACAATCAGCCAACTCAACTTTATGGATTCATTCAGGGTACTTCACCCAACTAAAATTTAATTTACTTTCTTCTGAAGTGCACATAGTACATTCTCAAGAACTAATCATATATTAGCACACAAAGCAACCCTCAACATATTTTTAAAAAAACATTGAAATAATACAAAGTACCTTTTCACGTCACAATCTCATAAAACTAGAAAGTGGAAACAAGAGGATAAAGATTATAAAATCACCCTTGTGGAGGCAAAATAACACCCTAATTGAACATGATTGGGTTACAGAAATAAAAAATGAAATCAAATGTTCTTCAAAACAAATAATAATGAAAACACAACATACCAAAATCTCTGGGATATATATAGTTAAGGCAGTGTTCAGAGGGCAGTGCAATAGCAGTAGACAAACACATAAAAGAGGAAGAAAGAAGCAAAATTAATGACCTAATTTAACACCTCCACCAAATAGGAAAAGAACAAGGGGAACATAAAAAAAGGTGATAATTGGCATAATGGTTATTAATTTTTTAAAACATAATGTATGAGAATGATCATATGAAACAATGTGTATGAGTGAGAGTGTGAAAAAGATGTACATGTAAACACAATGTATACATATTTTGTATGCAAGCCAATATAAAATAAATAAAATGCCAAAATCTAATATAAACCCCCAAGATAGAGAATATATGAAAAGATACACTTAATTAATGACTTGGTGACATTGAGTTGGTTTTGTGTCACACTTGGAGAAGGATATTATTCTCAGAATGGTGGATGGACAATGCAGGAGAGGGAGACCTCAGATGAGATGGATTGAAACAGTAACTGGGGCAATGGGACTTGGTGTGTCAGAATTAGTGAGACTGGCTCAGGACAGGGAAGGGTTTAGAGCTACCATGCATAGGGTCACTGTTCATTGCAGGTGACTCAACCAATAACATTCTATGACAGGCTGGAAACAGGAGTGGCATCCACTTCCTAAACAACATGCCTACGGAAACTCTATGAATGTTGATAACTATCGATAGTTGTAGAGGGCCTTCAGGTCTTTTGTTCATAGGATTGCTATGAGTCATTCTCGACTAAAAGGTGATCAACAACAACAATATAAATCCCCAAGATGGCAAAAATATTAAAAATACATTTAATTAATGTCTTGGTGATATTGGTTTTGTCTCATAGCAACTCCACATAAAACAGAAAAATAGTCTTCACAATTATAGCTAAGTTTCAATTCATTGTTGCAACCACTATATCAATTCATCTTATTTAGAATCGTCCTCTTTTCTGATGACCATCTGCCTTATGAGGCATGATGTAAGGTCAATAAAATAGCAATGCTTTCTATCTATCTCTCTATATTGATAGAAAGATAGATATATAGAGGGATAGAGATAGAGAGATACACACATATATATTCATATATCCATATATATACACACATAGAAAAGGAAACACATGCATCAGAGCTTCAGAGCTGTATCCTTTTTCCGTATCTATTTATTCAATCTTATGTTGAGCTTATCATTCAAGACGCTGGACTTTATGAAGAAGAATCAGGCATCAGGATCAAAGGAAGAAGATTCATCAAGGACCTGCCTAATGCATATGACACAACCCTGCTTCCTGAAAGTGTGGAGGACTCGAAACACTTGAAATACTTGCTGCACAAGATCAAACACTATAGAATTCAATATGAATTACATCTCAACATCAAGACAACAAAATCCTCATCACTGGGCATGTAGGCAACATCATGACACATGAAGAAAAGACAGAAATTGTCAATGATTTCACCTTGTTTAGATCCACAATCTAATCTTGGTACTGGTAATCAGAAGATCAGGATACACATTGTACTCAAAAAGTGTGCTTTCAAGGATTTTTTTCCAAAGCACTGAGGAACAATGATGTCAGTTTAAAGACTAAGGTATACCTGAATCAGGCCAAGGTCTTTTCTATCACTTGAAGTAAAATTAATAAGAATGACAGAAAAAGAACTGAATATGTCTTAGAGAAAGTGCAGACAGAAGCAAGCTTGGCAAGGCTTCATCTCACATATTTTGAGAATATTTTTAGAAGAGGCTACTCCTTGGAAAGGGACTTCATGCTTGGAAAAGTGGAGGATCAACAAAAGAGAGGAAGACCATCAATGAGATGGACTGATAAAGTGACTGCAACAATGATCTCAAGCATGGCATAGGTGAAGAGAATGGCACAGGTTCAGAACTATTATTCATGGGATCACTATGAATCTTACGTGACTCAATAACAACAACTTAAATCAAAACTCTTGGTGTGCAGTAGATACTGACCCTTTAAGCTATTTTTCTCCTTCAAGTCATAAAACTTAATCTACAGGAACTGGACAGGACATTCTCCTTACCCCTGTAAATTTTACTATGGACTCTAGCAATCCATTTTCCATACCCTATTCAAAATTTAAACTCAAATCAGTTATTACTGAGTCAACTCCAAATCATGACTACCTCAATGGCTAATTTATCATCAACATATCATGACATCTTTCTTCTAGGGTACCTCTAGGCTGACTCAAATAGTTGACTTTTTGGTTAGTGGTTTGTACCATTAGTTGTTTACATTATCCTGAAACTCCATAGTATCTAAAATGATTCTTTTCTCTGTAAATGTTTATGAAAATTAATAAAATATAATTATAGAAAAAAAATAAAATGATTCTTTAAGAAAGTACTACTCACACTTATCAATTTAATGACTTCCCATCACATTTGGAATCAAAATGCCTCTCTTTAGCTTATAACCCTTAAATGTTTTTACTTCCCATTTGCTCATCTCAACTACACAAGCTTTCTTACTTTTCCTTAAACACAACATACATGGTCTGCTAGCCCTTGTTCCTAGAAAATTCTTCCCCTTGCCATCCCTCATCTTCACTTCCTCACTTTGTTCAGTTCTCAGAGAACCTTTATTTTCTGATATCTATATCTATATCTATATCTATATCTATATCTATATCTATATAGATATATATATAAAGTCCCCTCTTCTACACTATATCCTCATTTTACCAAACTATACCACTAATTTCTTTTCATTCTTGCATTGGCCATTACCTAGTATTGTTCTTAAGTGTCCTGCTTGCCTTTGTGATTGTACCTGCCAACAGAAGAGATAATTGTTCTCTTTTTCAGAGTTCTGAACCCTAGTTTCCTAGCAGTAAGAAGCTTCACTACAATACCAAAGGCATGCAGTTCAAATCCACCAACTGCTCTGTGGGAGAAGGATGGACAATCTTCTCCCAGATTATCAGCTGTCTGATGGCACACAATAACAAGTCTGAAATAGTGATTGGGATGTATTCATTGCCAAGCATTCAGTAAATAAATGGAAAAGTTAAAAAAAAAAATGAACTAAGAAACTAACCCAACCATGGTCATAAATTTATGAAGATAAGAATTTTCTTTATTCACATCCTAAGTTATTTCTACTATACTAAAGATACCACAATGTTTGTATAAATTCATGTTTGTGATTCAGCTATTTGCTAAAGGATTAAGATAGTGAGCAAATATTTCTGTGGAAAAACTATATTAATAAAGCAAGAGTTAAAAATCTACTTCTGACAATATCTTATTCTTAAAGGAATAAAAATCTTCCTTGGAAGATATGAGTGATTGCTTGGGACAAAGGAGTAATGCGTAAGTGGTATTATTTTGTTGTTGCTGATTGTCATTGAGTCTAGCACAACTCCTAGAGACCCTATGAACAAAAGGCCTGAAGCCTTTCTGTAACTATCAACATTTATCAAAGTTCACAGTTTCTAGAGGCAAATTGTTTAGGAAGTAGATGCCACTCCTGCTTCCAAACCTGTCTTAAACATGGAGCTCCACCAAACACTGTCCATCGTGGGTAACTGTTATGGCATTTGACACCCAAATAGCAAATAGCAACACCAAGTTACCGTGGTACAGAATATTGACAGAAGAGTGCTATAGTACTAAGAAGAATGTTCCTCCAAAATATAATAACAACCAACTTGAAATACAAAGGCTCTCCCCAAAGGTCTTGTTGAACTAAACAAGAGAAATAAAAAATGCAAGGGTAGCAGCCACTGTGCCTTGACAGCAACCATGGATCTGCTCCAGTCAATTAACTAGCTTGACCACATGTGACCCCTTAAGCTCAATCAGAAGGGAGGACCAGAGCACCTCAACACAGGTGAAAAGCCACTTCTAGAAGGGAACAACAGGCTTCCTTCTTTGTCATTAAGGAACTTTGGAGGGGGTGACTGCTGTCTAGCTTGACCACATGGGACCCCTTAAGTGCAAGCAGAAAGGAGGACTGGAACATCTTGAAGCAGGTGAGAAGCCACTTTCAGAAGGCAACAACAGGCTTCTTGCTTTTTCATTGAGGGATTTTGGGAGGAAAACTGCTGGCTAGCTTGACCAGGTGAAACCCCTTAAGCTCAAGCAGAAAGAAGGAACAAGACATTTTGAGGCAGGCAAGAAACCACTTCCAGAAGATAAAGACAGACTTCCTGCTTTGTCATTAATGTATTTTTTTTAAAAAACACTGCTGTCTAGCTTGACCACACAGGACCTCTTGAGCTCAAGCAGAAAGGAGGACCAGGATACCTCAAGGCAGGTGAGCAGCCAATTTCAGAAAGGAATAACAGGCTTCCTGCTTTGAGGAAAACACTCTAGATGCTTCACAAAACATTGCTGTACTCTAAGTAATTTTATAGTTACAACAGCCTAATTTCTACTAAGAAAAGACTCACATAATGTCAAGGCCAGAGGAATGTCTATGTCTCATTGATTTTGCAAAGGCATTTGATCATAACAAACTGTGGCTGACTCTGTGAAGAATGGGAATCCCAGAACACTTGATAGTGCTAATGTGAAACCTGTACTTGGACCAAGAGGCAGTTGTAGACTATCATCACAAGACAGAAAGAGAACAGCCAACACAGTACTGGATATAACAGAAAAGCATGAAAACGCAATCCAGAATATCAAGACGAAAATGGCAGAAGTGTCCAACATGCTGGTAAGACACAAAAGTAGAACCAAAGAGATGGTATAGAGTGTCAGTGAACTGGAAGATAAGAGACTCACCTTTGATGCTGGGGCTGGCATTGCCCTGAACGACCGCTTTGTCAAACTCATTTCCTGGTATGACAATGAATTTGGCTACAGCAACTGGGTGGTCAACCTTCACATGGCCTCCAAAGAATAAGATCCCCTTGGACCACCAGCCCTAGCAATAGCACTAGAAGAGAGAGACACCCTCAGCTGCTGGGGAGTCCTTGCCCCAACTTGATCCTCCCACACACTGAGAATCTCACACCCTTGACACAAGTTTCCATCAAATCCCCCTGAGAAAGGGGAGGGGCTTGGCGAGCCCATCTTGTCATGTACCATCAATAAAGTACACTGCACTCAGCCCCCCCCAAAAAAAAAGCAGAAGTGGCAATACTAATCTCTGATAAAATATCAGAATGAAAACCCCCATCAAAGATAAGAGAGGGCATTACATATTGATTAAAGGCATAATAGATCAAGAAGACATAACCTTGGGTCAACATTTATACACCAAAAGATAGACCTGAAAAATACATTAAAAAATGGTAAACAGAATTGAAGGAAGATACGGACAACAATACAACAGTGGTAGGAGATTTTAACACACTACTATCACCAAAGGGTAGAACTCAAAAGAAACTCAACAAAGATGCAGAAAATCTAATCAGCCAACTTGACCTTGTGGATGCATTCAGAGAACTGCACCAAACTAAAACTCAATTCACTTTCTTCTCAAGTGCACATGGTACATTCTCCAGAATCTATCATAACTTAGGACACAAAGCAAGCTTCAACAGATTAAAAAACATTGAAATAATACAAAGTATCTCCTCCATAATGCCATAAAAACTAGAAATTAACCACAGGAGAGGAGAACTTTACAAAACCACCCATGTGGAAACTAAATAACTCTCTGCTAAAACATGGTTAGGTTATGAAAGAAATAAAAAATGAAATTTAAAAAAGTTCCTTGAAACAAATAATGAAAATAAAATTTTCCAAAACTTCTGGGACACAGGTAAGGCAGTCCTCAAAGGGCAGTTCGTAGAAATAGGCACACGATTAAAAAAAAAAAGAAGAAGAAAAAGAAAAATGAGGAAGAATCATTGATCTAACTCAACATCTTCAGCAAATAGAAAAATAATCTAATCCTACAGTCTCTTGAAGGAAAGAAATTATAAGGATAAGAGCTAAAATCAATGAGATAGAAAATAGACAAATAACTGAAACCATCAATAAGACCAGGAGTTGTTTTTTTGGTTTTTTTGTTGGGTTTTTTTTTTTGGTTTGTTTTTTTGTTTGGTGGTTTTTTTTAAGGGTCAATGAAATTGACAAACCATTGGCAAACTTAAAAAAAGAAAAATAAAAGAAGATACAGATAACTCAATTAAGAAAGAACATCACAAAAGAACTAGAGGAAATGAAATTTATAACATCAGAATAGTATGAAAAGCTATACTTTGATAAATTTGAAAATCTATAGGAAATGAACAAATTCCATATACACCACTTGAACCGATACATCACAAAATAATAAATTGAAAAGGTCATAAAAAGGCTCTCCAAAAGAAAAGTCCTGAACCAGATGGCTTCACAGTGGAATTCTATCAAACATTCAGAGAGGATTTAGCACCACTTCTACTTATTTCAAAAAATTGAAAAAGAAGGAACACTTCCAGAGTCATTCGATGAAACAAGCATAACCCTAATACCAAAGCCAGAAAAAGATATTACACCAAGAAAGAAAACTACAGACCAATGAATATAGATGCAAAAATCCTTAACAAAATCCTAGCTAATAGAATCAAAAAGCCCATTAAAAAAAAAAAAAATCACCATGTCCAAGTGGGATTCATAGCAGGTATGCAAAGATAGTTCAACATAAGAAAAACAATCAACATGATTCACTATATAAACAAAGCAAATAACAAGAACCATATGATTTTAGCAATTGATGCAGAAAAGGTGTTTGACAAAATCCAATGCTACTTCCAAATAGACACTCAGCAAAATTGAACTAGAAGGGAATTTCCTCAATATAGTCAAAAGCATATACTCAAAACCAAGAGCCAATATCATTCTCAATGAAGAAAAACTAAAAGCATTTTCCTTGTGAACAGGGTCCAGACAGCGATGCCCACTGTCACCACTTCTATTCAATATTGTATTGGAATTGCTTTACAGTGCAACAGCAAGAAAAGGAAATAAAAGGCATCCAGATCAGCAAAGAGATGGTTAAACTGTCCCTATATGCAGATGATACAACCCTGCTTGCTGAAACTGAGGAGGACCTGAAGCCCTTGATGTATAGGGTCAAGGACTGCAGCCTCCAATATCTCCAATATGGACTGAGGCTCAATGTCAAGAAGACAAAGATTCTCACTACTGCGCCAATTGGCAGCATCAGGATGGATGGTGAAGAGACTGAGATTGTTCACAGCTTCAGTTTGCTTGGCTCCACAGTCAACACTCTTGGCACCAGTAGCCAGGACATTAGAAGACGTATTGCCATGGGAAAGTCTGCTGTTAGGGACTTCTCCAAAGTACTGAAGAGCAATGGAGACTAAGGTGCGTCTGATACAGGCCATGGTCTTTGCTATCACTTATTATGCATCAGAGAGTTGGACAATGACTAAGGAGGATAGAAGAATTGATGACTTTGAGCTGCAGTGCTGGAGAAGAGTATTGAATGTACCATGGACTGCTAGGAAAACAAACAAGATACATCCTGGAAAGGGTCAAATCGGGCTGCTCCTTGGAGGCAAGGATTCTAAGGCTCCGTCTAACATACTTTGGACATGTTGCAAGGAGGGACAGGTCCTTGGAGAGGGACATCATGCTTGGTAGGATGGAGGGACAGTGCAGAAGGGGAAGACCCTCTATGAGGTGGATTGATTCAGTGACTGGGGTAATTGGGATGGGTGTATCGGAGATTGTGCGATTGGCACAGGACAGAGCAGAGTTTGGGGCTGTTGTACATAGGGTCACTATGAGTTGCGACTCGACGACACATAACAATGACATATGTAGATGATATATGATAGTACACACAGAAAACCCCAGAGACTCAACAAAAAACCTGTTAAGAGTTAGGAGGCCAATTTAGTAGAGTGGAAGGATATAAGATCAATATAAAAAAATCAGTAGGATTCTTCTACAGTAACAAAGATAATTCAAAGAAGGAAATCAAGAAACCAATACCATTTACCATAGCCAACCACAAACTGAGAATACTTGGGAGTGAACCTAACAAGAGGTACAAAATCTCTGTGCCAAGAAAACTACAGAGCATTTCTGCAAGATACAATAAAAGGTCTAAAAAAATTGGAGAAAAGTGCCTTGTTTATATAAGGATAGAAGATTCAATGTCGTGAAAATGACAAGCCTATCAGGAGCAATCTACATGTTTAATGCAATCCCAATCTAGATACCAAATTCATTTTTCAAGGAGATTGAAAGGGACAATGTCAAATTTCTTTGGGGAGGCAAGAGACCCTCACACAAGCAAAACACTTCTGAGAAATAAAAATGAAGTGAAAGTTATAACACTCCCTGACCTCAAAGCCTACTACACAGCAGTAGTAACCAAAACAGCATGGTACTAGTACAATGAGAGGCACATAGATGAATGGAACAGAATTGAGAACCCAGAAACAGACCCAGCTATCTATAGTCAACTCATATTCGACAAGGAATATCAAAGCTATGAGATGGAGAAATGACAACCTTTTCAACAAATGGTGCTGGCAAAATTGAACTTCCACCTTCAGAAAGCTGAAACAGGATACACATCTCACATACACAAAAATCAATTCAAGATAGATCAGAGATCTGGAAGTAAGGCCTAAAACCATAAAGTACATCAGAGACAAACTGGGATCAAGCTTAGAAGCCCTAGTCTACCGTATAAAGAGACTATGATATACAGCACAATCAGAAGAGGATAAAATTGATGAATGGGACCTTTTAAAGATGAAATCTCTGTGCCTATCAAAAACTTTCCCCAACAGGATGAAAAGATCTACTAGCTGAGAACAAACATTTGGCAATACCATCTCAGAAAAGAGTCTCATAATGAAAGCTTACAGAATACTTCTGGTCAACCACAAGAAAAAGACTGATTACCCAATTACAAAATGGATGAAAGATATGACAAGAATTTTCAGAGTAAGATATTTGAATGGTCAACAAAACACATGAAGAAATGCTTCAAAGCACTGGTAAAATGAGAGATGCAAAAAAACAACAACAACAACAACAACAACAACAAAAAACCAACACAATGCGATATCATCTCATTCCAGTAACAATGACAAAGTCTAATAGGACTTCAATTAATAAATATTGGAGAAGATGTCGTGAGAATAGGATATTTTTTTTTTCCTGTTGTGTTCTGTCTTATCATATCAGACTGGCACAGGAGGAGATTGCCCCTCCCTCTCCAGCACAGCATCTGGTGAGTTCGAACCTCATACCTTTGGGATTGCAGCACAGCTTCATGCCATCATGCCACCTGAACTCCCTTAGAGAATAGGAGCTCTTATACATTGCTGATGGGATTGTAAAATGGTACAACCATTCTGGAAGGAGTTTGGTCCTTCCTCAAAATGCTGAACATAGAAATTCCATGTGATCCAACTATTCCACTGCTTGTAGTACACCCTGATAAAATGAGAACTGAAGCACAGACACACACTTGTACACCAATGTTCATAGAAGTTTTATTCACCATTGCGAGAGCATGTAAACAGCCTAGATGTCCAACCACAATAGAATGGATTGAGAAATTATGGTACATTCATACAATGGAGTACTATGCGGCAGGCAGGAGCAATGATTTTGTAAATTATTAGCTAATTTGGGAAGGACTGGGGAGCATTATGCTGGGTGAACTCAGTCCCACAAGGACAAATATTGCATAAAACCATTATTGTAGAATGAGTATGAAGATCCAAGGGGTGAAGAAGGTGGAGTAAAAGGGATGAGGATGTTTGCGGAACGGAGGAGGATTAATCATGGGGCTGTACAATTTCATAGTTGGGGGTGGGGAAAATTGGAAGAATCTGGTCTGAAAAAGAATGTATTTGAATTTTGTAAATAAAAGTAGTATAATTTTTTTTAAAAAAAACCCAAAACCAAATGAAAAAAAAAAAAAAACCCACCCAAAACCCAAAAGCAAAACAAAATAAAAACCAAAATGCAAAGGTGATGACTGATGTTTTTCTGTTTTATTACTGCATTCTGTTTGCAGTGCTGATGTCTGGTATAATGAGGTTGGGAAAGGATCTGATTCACATTCACGTAATTCTAGGAAAATGCCAATTCTAAATATAATAGACTTTCATTGGTATTGCAATAAATTATAAACTACTGGATTTGTTTTGAAATGATTGATGTCTTTTCTATTGAAAAATGAAAGTGGCAGAATCAATGACCCATATTCAAGTAAGTAAGCTGGGTGCTGAAAATGGCCCCTTTCCACCTTTTGTGCAGAGAACCAGTCTTAAAGTACTTTCTCTGACTATCACAATGCATAAAATACTTCATTGACTAAAATAAGGCATATAAACCCAACCATGCTTGTTTCAAAGATAATCTCTCTCTCTCCTGGACTCATTTTCTTATGGTAAATTTATTCCCTTTTTGGGGAAATGCATTTCATTCCTTTCCAAATATTTATGTCAATGAAGATTCCATTCCTAGAATTCAGAAGTGTGGAGTCTTTAAGATTTGACAGATAAGAGATGATCCTTTTTGAGACTGTAGGTTAAACATAATGAGTTTTGCACATTCTAATGGAATCAAAACCTAACCGTACGAGTCCAGACTTATTTCAACATTCTGTATTGCCATTAAAAGAAAGCGGTTTTATCAGATCTAAGAGATAGAAACTTAATATTAACACAACTTTATGACTGAGTCAAATGCATATGTTCCCTCTAAAGAATATATTTTATTATATCATCGCTTGAAGGGGGTACAAAAACAGAAGGAAATAGATCAAGTAAGGCCACTAGCACATTGTAATAAAATACACTGGCAGTTAAAAAATTTGTAAGAGACAATTACCAGAATTCAGACTGAGAAAATGCTATTTAATCTTTTTTGGGTCATCCGCAGAAGCCAGATGATTCAGAAGAATATAAATTGCTAAAGTTCCTAAACACCAATGATGATTTGGCTGCAAACTATGAGTTCTTTACATGTGAAGATAGACATTTGATTTCATCTAAAATAACTAAAATAAACCATGTTTATCATATTTTAAAATAGAATGTATATGATAATTTCCACAAATAAGTTCTATTTTATAGCATACTTAAGAAATTGACTTAAGAGGATTAAGTCAGTAAATGGACTTCAATGTACCCTAATCTAACTACAAAGCTCAAAATATTTAATATTTACGGTGTTTACTAAGTGTGAAATATTAGCTCTACCAAGCTCTTCATCCTGAAAACAACTCAGTGAGGTAAGAACTTTTATTGTCAATAGTACTGCGTAACAAGTAATAAAAACTTAAAAGGGTAAATAAGGGTTCACAGTCTGTATGTCAGGAGGTTCAGACATGAGCATAATCCAGTCAGCCGAAATTCAGGGTTTATTGGATTTATGCAGAGACCACTGTGCATTTTCCTTCAACAGTCAGGGGAGGTGCAAAGCCTGAGATGAGAGGAGAGTTGTAGACTCACTGTCCTATGTGCTCCCCCTGCTGTACCTTCCTGGAATTACCACTGATAATTCAAACATATCCAACTCTGTTTCTTTACAAATTATCTCTTAGAGAAGTTACTTAGCTGGAAGCTTTAAATTATTCTTCTTGCAAACTTTTTATTTTTTAAGCACTTTGGACAAGAAAGGTTAATTACAACAAAAAGAAGATATAAATATATCCATTGAGTTGTTATGTTATGTGCCAATCGAGTCACTTGCGACTCAGAGCGACCCTATGTACAACAGCCCTAAACTCTGCTCTGTCCTGTGCCAATAGCACTGTCTCCGACACACTCATCCACATAACCCCATTCACTGAATCAATCCACCTCATAGAGGGCCTTCCCCTCCTGCGCTGTCCCTCCACCCTACCAAGGTCCCTCTCCAAGGACCGGTCCCTCCGTAAATGTCTAAAGTATGTCAGACGAAGCTTCAGAATTCTAGCCTCCTAGGAGCAGCCCGGTTTAACTCTCTCCAAGATAAATCTGTTTGTTTTCTTAGCAGTCCATGGTACCCTTAATACTCTTCTCCAGCACCACAGCTCAACGGCATCGATTCTCCTTCTATCCTCCCTAGTCGTCCAACTTTCTGATGCATAAGAAGTGATTACAAAGACCATGGCCTGTGTCAAATGCACCTTAGAATCCAGAGAGATATCTTTGCTCTTCAGTACTTTGGAGAGGTCCCTACCAGCAGACTTTCCCATCACAATACGTCTTTTAATTTTCTGGCTGCTGTTGCAAAGAGTGTTGACTGTGGAGCCAAGCAAACTAAAGCTGTGAGCAATCTCAATCTCTTCACCATCCATCCTGATGCTGCCAATTGGTCCAGTGCTGAGAATCTTTTTCTTCTTAACATTGAGCCTCAATCCATATTGGAGGCTGCAGTCCTTCACCCTCTGTAGCAAGTGTTTCCGGTCCTCCTTAGTTTCAGTAAGCAGGGTTGTGTCATATGTTGATAGATCTTCCACCAATCCTGATGCCACACATCTCCTCATAGAGCTGCTGAAAACCTGATTTCTTTCATTCTGTTTTTGGTTTTTAACTGCCTAGAAATTGTATCCTCCAACTTACAGTCACCTACTTTATTTACTCAGTGTTGTGGTAATGATAGCTATCATTCTATGAGGAAATTATAATCTCTATGCTATCTTTAAGGCTTCTGAAAATTTTTATATGCAAAGGTTTGTGTCCAGCTCTGTGACTGCATTTATATGATCCTCAAACTTACAACTTAATAGTCAGTTCCAGTCCATTGTGACCCTTTATTGTGTTTCTCAAGTTGTACATTTAAAAAAAAAGATTGCCTCATTTTTCTGTGAAAGAAACTGGTGGATCTAAACTATTAAACTTTCACTGAGCAGTTCAACCCTGAACCTCCTAAACCATCAGTATACCAGGCCTACATGTCACACATGACAGGTAAGTACGACAGATCACAGAAGGGAGGATAAACACACAAAGCCAAGTCTTAGTGTAGATTTTTTTTCCTTCGCAACATTTTCATATAATAATATTGTCATATAATTTATGTTATGGGTTGAATTATGCTTCCCCAAAATACACGTCAACTTGGCCAGGCCAAGTTTCCAAGCTTTAATTAGTATCTTCTATTTGGGAATTTGATGTTATTGTCCTCTATTTTATGATGTGTTGAAAATCCTAACCTATATAGTAATGAAGCTGGATCATTTTGATGTATATCCCTTTTTTGTTGTTGTTGTTTTGGCTTGGTATTTTGGAGTTTTTTAAATATAATTTTATTTTAATCATTATTTTAATGAGCATTTACAGAGAAGTTAGATTTTCTTTCATTAATTGTTATACATTTTACCCCCTCTCCTTCCCTACCCTATCCCCCAATTCACTTTTTTTTAAACAAAATATTTATTTATTGTTGTACAGTTGCCTACCTCTCCCCCTTCCAAGCCTCTTTGGAATCATATCCCTCTTCCTCAGGGCTGTTGTTGTATCTTGTGTGATAGCCTTAGGAGAAGGTGTGACTCAAATTTTCATGTCACACATTTATTCAAGTCATGTCTTACTTGAGCCTTTTAAAAAAAATCTTACCAGAGGTAAAAGGAGAGGAGTCAGAATAGAGAGGAGCGATCTTACTACCACTAAGGAAAGAGCTGGGAACACACTGTATTCCTTGGTCCTGGAGTCCCTATGCTGAGAACCTCCTAGACCCAGGGCAGAACCGATGCCAAGAAGCATGGACATCTCTGAAGAATGCCTGCTGTATTGAAATGAGACAAGGTCTCTTACCTAAAGCTAACACAGAGAGATTACTTTCTCTTGGAGTTCACATCCTGAATTCAGACTTCTAGAGTTTTGAACTGTGATCAAATAAATTACTGTTTACTAATAACATCCACTTGTGGTATTTCTGTTCTAGTAATACTAGATAGCTAAGTGTGTTGTAAGTTTTCTTTCTTCAATCCTCTATATTAGTTAAATTGTTCTCATTAGAATTATGATAGAGCATGACAATTGTCAGTCCAATGACACTTCTTTTTTCCTTTGTGACTAAGGAAAGATCAATTTAAGCTGACTCTAGTGACTTGGAATAGTGATGGTAATTCCCAAGCAAATTAAGACAATTGAAACCGTCCAGCTGAGGTGTTTTAGAATAGGTTTGAAGTGAGGCATTTCCAAAAAGACTCTTTGAAGATCTTTTAGAGGCAGAGTCACTTTGCCTTCTATTTTTCTTTAGAATTCCTCATTGCAAATGGTTAACATACCCACTATTAAGTAAAAAATTGTAAGTTCAAGTTTAGTCATGAGTTCCTAAGAAGAAAGATTTGGTGTTCTAGTTCTGAGAAATGATCCATTGCAAACTTATGTAGCACACAATTCTACTCTCATGAGAGCATTATGATCAATTTAATAGCAACTGTTCTACATTGTGTTGTTTCTTTCCTTCTTTCTGCTGTCTGGAATGTGGAATAGAAGGGTTATAACTCTTTACCAGATGGAAGAAACACGTTAAAAATGGTAAAAACAGAAAATTAGAAGATGAGATATATGGTGCATCATAGCAGCTTTGATAGCTGCAATCTTAAGGAAGTAAATTGTTGGGTATTTCTTCTTTGGTGCTGCTGGGTAGAATTAAAACACTATTGGTTTATGTAAACTAAGACATCTCTAAGGATCTTAATGAATAGTGAGAAATAGACTTTTGTCATCTCTTTGTCCCACATAGATTACATACAATGTTTTATCTTTGGTTAAGTCTTGATAAACATTAATTACACGTAACTTAATTGAAAGCGTTATATCTATAATTGAAATATATAATCAATATCTATTATATAATTGACATCTATATTTATATAATTGACATGTCCTGGAGAAGGTGAAGCTGGAATGCTCCTTGGAGTCAAGGATTCTGAAGCTTCATCTGACATACTTTGGGCATGTTGCAAGGAGGGACCCGTCCTTGGAGAGGGACATCATGCCTGGAAAGGAGAAGGGGCAATAAAGGAAAGGAATACCTTTGATGAGATGGATCGATTCTGTGACTGGAGTGGTAGGAATGAGTGCGTTTGAGATGGCTAGGTTGGCACAGGATAGAACAGCTTTTAGAGCTCTTGTACACAGGGTCGCTATGAGTCACAAGCAACTCGATGGCACATAACAACAACAACAAATATATATCTCAGTTTGAGGACTAAGGTGCATTTGATTTAGGTCATAGTCTTTCCAATTGCTAGCTATGTATTTGAGACCTGGACAATGACTAAGGATAACAGAAAGAGAATTGATGTCTTTGAGCTGTGATGTTAGATGAACAGATATGTCTTGGAGGTAGTGAAGCCAGAGTGCTCTTTGGAGGCAAAAATGATACTTTGAACATGATGCTAGGAGGTGCTATTCCTTGTAAAAGGGCATGATGTTGAGAATGGTGGAGGGTCAGTGAAGGAGTGGAAGACAGACCCTTAATCAGGTGGATTGACACAGTGACTGCTGCAATGTGTCAGGAAGTGTGAGGTTCAGGGCTCATATCTTTTGTTCGTAGAATCACTATGAGTCGTGCTCAACTTGATGGCAACTAACAACAATAACAAGAACATATATAATGGTAATCAGTTTGTTTGAATTTTATTTTTATGATTATTTATGTGCATTTTATGGCCATTTTCATGATTCAGAAAAGTTAAATCTGAAGCATGTTGCTTTTGAGTGAAACAGAGGTCAGCTCTCAAGTAATTTCTTTAATTTTATGGTCATTAGCTAATTTAGCTATAAAAGTAAATGCTCTTAATAAAACCTTTTAAGATACATAAGTAGTTTTATTACTAAAGTTAATAGTTTTGCAACAGAAACTTCTGTTCTAATTTACAATATTAGTCAGAAAAAATAAAGTACCCCATGCTGTTTTAACTTTTTCTGTATAATTTATATTTAGCAATAAAATACCAAAAGTCTAGTTGATAAACTCATCCATTATTACTGGCACCCCATTGAGGATGCCAAGTGCATCAAACTCATCTTCCTTCAAAATTATCTTTAGTTAATGTCTCTATCATAAAACAAATAACACAGTTTGCAGACATATTTGTTTTTCTTTGAGATATGTTTCAATGGAACAAGCTTGGGTCAGAATGTGAAATATTTTAGAAGAAACTGTAAAGTAAAATGTGATTCAGTGTCTTTGATGATCCTTCATTTAAAGCAGAATACCATATTTATTTTCTGTCACTTATTTTAGTAATGCAAACTTTTCAAGAGACGTTATCTTTCAGAAAAGAACCTTTTAATTCCAACAGAATGAACTTAAATGTACACCAAAATAATTAACTTTATTTGTCAAGAAAAAAGTTTTGGAGATAAGTAAGTAAACAAGACAGAACTTTATTTCATTCTTTACAATTCACATACGTTATGACTATATTCATTATTCTTAGGGTCACAATGAGTCAGTCAGCTGGGTGGTATTTTAACAGCAACAATTCATTAAATGGCAAAATGTTCCCAGTCATGTATTTTTGTATCAGAAGCCAATCAGGATCTCCCCCTAAAGTGCTGCATTAAAACCAAACAAAATCCACTACTGTTGAATTGACTCTTCATAAAGACAGAAAATCTTAACCAAAGCATACTATCTCATCTCTCTCCAACAGAGAAAACTGATCTGTGGACTAATAGTCCAACATCTTTGCACAGGAGATAGGATACAACAATATGATAAATTCCTTTAAAATATTTCTGGTCTTACTCTATATTAAAAAGCTTTCCATAAAATTATTTCAGGCTAAGATTTTTTTTCAGAAAGGATTCCAGCTGACTCTCCAGAGAGTTTTCATAAGGTAACTGGTGGATTTGAACTACCTGCCATTGAATTGGCAGTTCAACTACTTAACCCACTAGGCCACCAGAGTTCCTGAAATGTACCTGATCTATACCTTGGTCTTTTCATTGCTTCCTATGCATCTCAAAGTTGGACAACAAAGATTAAAGAAGGGCTGATGACTTTGAATTGCTATGTTAGAGAAGAGTACTTAATATCCCATGGACTGTAAAAGGAACATACAAGTCTGCCTTGATGTTGGATGAATCTTAAGCAAAAGTAAAGAATATAAAAAAGATGTTTGCTTGTCTATTACTGACTATGCAAAGACATTTGACTATGTGGATAATAATAAATTATAAATAACATTGAGAAGAATGGGAATCCCAGAACACTTAATTTTGTTTATGCAAAACTTAAGCCAAGACTAAGGTGTCCAAATAGAACAAAAAATACTGGAAAGAAATCAGGAAAGATGTGCATCAGGGTCATATACTTTCTCCATACGTATTTAAATATATATGTTGAGAAAATTATTTGAAAAGTTGGATTATAAAGAAGAATGTGGCATCAGAATTGGAAGAAGACTCATCAATCATATGTATCATAAAGATGATAACAATCTTGTTTGCAGAAAGTGAAGACAAATAACTTACTGCAAAATATCAAAGACTATAGACTTCAATTAGAATTACATCTCAGCATCTAGAAAGCAAGAAATTGGTGCAACAATGAATGAATGAAA
The DNA here is from genome assembly GCF_000299155.1 of Elephantulus edwardii. Lineage (NCBI taxonomy): Eukaryota > Metazoa > Chordata > Mammalia > Macroscelidea > Macroscelididae > Elephantulus > Elephantulus edwardii. The sequence continues at coordinate 481,291 of NW_006399884.1, forward strand.
ACACAAAATCTCTGTAAATGTTCATTAAAATTAATAAAAGTTAATAATTAAAAAAAAGAAAGCAAGAAATTCTCCTCATGAGACCAACAGGCAACATTATGAAAGATGGAAAAAAGATGGATGCAAGGAAAATGAAGTCAATTATTTAATTTTACTTGCATTTATAATCAGCACTTATAGTTGCAATCAAATATTCAAGAAGACAGGTAACATTGGGAAAATCTTCTGTCAAGCATCTCTTTAAAGTGCTAAAGATTAAAAATGCCAACTTAAAAACTAAAGGGCCCCTAACCTAAGCCATGATATTTTCAATTGCTTCCTATGTATCAGAAATACAGGCAATGAAGAAGGAAGATCAAAAAAAGAGGGGATAGCTTTGAATTGTTATGTTGATGAAGAGTATTGAATATAGTATGATCTGACAAAAGGGGAAAAATGTCTTTTTTTTTACTATTTTCTTTTATTAATTTTAATAGACATTTACAGAGGTTTTGGCTTTCCATTCATTCATTGTAGCACTTTTCTCCCTGCCCACCCCTCCCCACCAGTTTGCTCCCCCCTCCAAAAAGAAAAAAAATTCCTTCATTAGTATACAATTCCCCCATCCCTGCCCCCCATATCCCACCCCAAGTACACTTCTCTATGCAACCTTGTCTGTCTTGATGGAGATACAACTGTAGTGCTCCTTAGAGGCAAAGATGGTCAAACTTAGCTTCAAATACTTTGGACATATTGTCAAAAGAGGCCTTGTCCTTGGAAAAGACATCATACCGGGAAAAGAAAAGGGTCTGTGAAAAGAGAAGAACACTCAATAAAAAGATTGATTCGATGACTATAAAAATGGGCCTGGCGAAGAGTGTGATTATGGTACAGGATAACCCAAGTTTCAGATTCATTGTTCATAGGGTCTCTAGGACTTGTAATTGATTTCACAGCACCCAACAACAAGAACACAACAGGCTTCTACCCTTTCTAGCACTTTGATTGCTTTTCACCAAAAATTTCTTTTTAGTTTAATTTCATATAATTTTAAACTTCACCGTAATCAGCATAAATTAGTATATACGATATCATATACCAGGGTGATTTGGGGGAGAAAAATGTACATGAATGAATGAATGAATGAAAACCAGTATTTCTGTAAACTTTCACTAAAATCACAATAAAAAATTGAACCATAAATGGTTATTTAAAATTATGTATGTTTATACTTAAAGTTTTGGTTATTTAAAAGATGCATGTCATAATAGTCATCAAAAATGATAATGATTTTCTAGTGAAAGTCTTTAGGACTTTTCTTTCTTACTAATTTTTTTTTCTGTTTTCAGAATCGAGTTGGTAGTTTATTTTGTTCTGACCTTGAGACAATTTTGACAAATAAAAACATGGGAAGTTGCTTCCCTCTCTTTTGTTTTGAAAGTTTACAGAGACTTAGGGTTTCCAGTCATTTATTGTTGTACTTTTTTCACTGCTCACCTCCTCCCCTCCAATCCACTCTTCTCTTTGAAAAGTAAAAGCAAAATTCTTTCATTGTTATACATTCTTTCCCCCCAAGTCTGCTTCACTGTGCAGCCTTCATTGTGGGCTCCTGTCATGACAATAATACTTAATCATATATCCCTTTTAAACATTTCTCTCTCTCTCATCTGTTCCAATGCAGTATACATTAGTTATCCTCCCTTTCTCAGTCTTTCCTCAACCCTGATGTTTTACAACAGTGGTCCTCTGCAATATTTGTCCTTTTGTGACTGAGATAATTCACTCAGCATAATATCCTCCAGGGTCACCCATTTTGTATAGTATTTCATGAGTTCCTTGTTTTTCAATGCAATACAGTATTCAATTGTGTGAATATACCAGAGCTTCTCTATCCATTCGTTTGTTGATGGGCACTTGGGTTGTTTCCAGCTCTCTGCTATTGTGAACAAAGCCGCAATAGATATGGGTGTGCATATAACTGCTTGGGTGGTGTGTTATGGTTTTTTAGGATATCTTTCCAGTAATGGGATTGGTGGGTCAAATGGTATTTCTATTTGCAACTTTCTGAGAAAGTGCCATACAGCCTTCCATAGTGGTTGCATCATTTTACACTCCCACCAAGAGTGAATAATGGTTCCATTTTCTCTGTAACCTTGCCAGAATATGATGTTTGCTGTTCTGTTAAATTTTGCTATTCTTACTGGGGTTAGATGCTATCTCATAGTTGTTTTGATTTGCATCTCTCTTAGAGCTAGGGACTGAACATTTCTTCATGTGCTTGTTTGCCATCTGAATGTCTTGTTTGGTGGAGTGTCTGTTCATATCCTGTGCCCATTTTTCAATTGGGTTATTTACCTTTATCTTGTTGTGGTGATAATTTTATAAACTCTAGATGTAAGTCCCTTGTCTGACATGTCACTACCAAATGTTTTTTTCCCAGTCTGTGACTTCCCTTTTTACCCTGTTGGAGAAGTTCTTGGATGTGCATAGGGACTTGATTTTTAGCAGGTCCCATTCATCTATATATCCTCTCCTAGTTGTAGATTTTCCAGGATGCTTGGTAGACTGTTTATGTGTGGGTTAAGACTTTTAGAGTTCTTCCAAGCTTTCCTTTAATGAAGTTTATAGTCTTTGGTCCATCATCCATGGTGAGTTGGTTTCTGTGTATGGAGTGAGGTGTGGATCTTGCTTGAGTCTTCTGCAGATAGTTTTCTAATTTTGTCAGCACCATTTGTTAAAAAGGCTGTCATTTTACCACTTAACTGATTTCATCTCCTTGTCAAAAATCAGTTGGCCATAGGTAGATGGGCTGATTTCTGCATTGTCAATTTTATTCCACTGATCTATGTGTCTCTCATTGTACCAGTACCAAGCTGTCTTGACCACCACAGGATTTGAAATTGGGGAGTGAGGTGCCTCCTACGTTGTTTCTTTTTTTAAGGAGTGCTTTGCTTATTCAGGTCTCTTTCCATTCCAAATGAAATTGGAGATTGCCTTTTCCATCTCCTTGAAGAATGGAATTGAGATTGTGTTAAATGTGTAGGTTGCCTTTGGTAGTATTGTCATTTTCACAATATTGAGTTTTCCTATCCATGAGCAAGGGATATTCTTCCACTTCTCCAGGTTTCTTTTTATTTCTTGTAGTAATATTTTGTAATTTTCTTTGAACAGATCCTTTGTGTTTCTGCTTAGGTTTATTAAGTATTTAATCGTATGATTAGCTACTGTGAAGGGTTTTGTTTTTCTTAGCTCTAGTTCTGTATTGTTTTTGTCACTGTAGGAAAATCCAGTTGATTTTTGTATGTTGATCTTGTATCCTGCCATTTTGCTGAATTAGTCAACCATGTCCAGCAGTTTTCTTGCTGACTCTTTAGGATTTTCTAAGTACACTATTATGTCATCTGCATAGAGAGATAATTTTACCTCCTCTTTGCCAATTTGGATACCTCTTATTTCCTTCTCTTTCCTTATTGCTATCACTAAGGCTTCCAATACAATATTGAATAGGAGAGGTGAAAGTGGGCATCCTTGCCTAGTTCTTGTTTTCAAGGGGAATCCCTTTAATCTTTCTCCATTGAGAACAATGTTGGCTCTCAGGTTTGCATATATACTTTTTACGATGTTCAAGTAATTCCCCTCTAACCCAATTTTGTTGAGTATTTTAATCAGGAGAGGGTGTTGGATTTTGTCAAAGACCTTTTTTGCATCAATTGATAGCATCATGTGGTTCTTATTCTTAGCTTTGTTAATGTGATGAATTACATTGATTGTTTTTCTTATGTTGAACCATCTTTGCATACCTGTTATTAATCCCACTTGGTCATGGTGAATTACTTTTTTTTAAGGATTCTATTGGCCAAGATTTTATTCAGGATTTTGCATCATGTTTCTGAGAGATATTGGCCTATAGTTTTATAATTTGGTGGTGTCTTTACATGGCTTTGGTATCAAGGATACGTTTGCTTCATAGAATGAGTCTGGGAAAATTTAATCTTTTTATATGTTTTGAAAGAGTTTATGTAGGATTGATGACAGATCTACTCTGAATATTTGAAAAAATTAACTTGTAAAACCATCTGGTCTAGGACTTTTTTTTTTGGCTCAAAGTTTTATTTGCTTTTCTATTTCTTCTTTTGTAATGATCTGTTCATGTGTTCAATTTCAGTTGGTATCAGTTTAGGTAGGTTGTGAATGTCTAATATTTATACATTTCCTCTAAGTTTTCATATTTGAGTATAATTTTTCGTAATATTCCAATGTTAGCCTTCTTATTTTAGTTGGTTTTGTTGTGACGTTGTCCATTTCATCTCTTATTCAGATTTGTGTTTTTCCTCTGTTAGTTTTGCTAGTGATTTGTCGATTTTATTGACCTTTTCAAAGAACCAGCTTTTTGTTTTGTTGATGGTTTCAATTGTTTTTTTGGTTTTCTATTTATTTCTGCTCTAATTTTTATAATTTCAGATTTTTCTAGAGGGTGTTGGATTTTCTTGCTGTTCTTTTTTCATTTGTTGGAGATGTTAGGTTAGAGAGTCAATAGTATTTTTTTTTTTCATTTTGATATGCTTGCTTATTGCTATAAATTGACCTCTGATTACTGCTTTGGCTGTTTCCCAGAGATTTATTTATTTATTTATTTATTTATTTTTTTGGTAAGTGGTGTTTTCATTGTCATTTGTTTCAGGAAATTTTTCAATTTCCTTTTTTATTTCTTCTAGTACCCACTCATGTTCAAGCAAGGTGTTGTTCAGCTTCCAAATATATGGTTCTAAAATCTTTTTAGAGTTATATGTTTTTCCTTTATAAATTAGGATATGGTAGTCACATAGTTGGGGAAAATATACCTTTTCTCAGTTTGAGGAGCTAAAACAACTGTGAAATGTTGAATTTGCTTTAAATATTCCACCCAGAGACCCAAATATTGCCTGAACTTTGCCCAATAGACACAATTCCTTCCTCCCTTCCCAAATCTCTCATTGCTAAGATCCATTCACTAAATCAAGACTCAGTGTGTTTTTAGAAAAGTGCATTTTAGAAATTTTAAGAAAAATGAAAACAATTTAATATATGACTCATGATTACCCTGAACAACAGATCTAAACTCATCTGCACCATCACCACAATCTTTTGTATTCTTGAGTCCATTTTTACAGTCCATTTTGTCAGTCTTTCTGTTTCTTTTTTTTTTTTTTTGGTGGTACAGAAAGGGAAAATTATATCGTGATAGAAGCTGCTTTCACAAAATCACACCCTCAACAGCCTACCTAGTTTTGACTCACAATCTACACTGCTAAACACCACTTCTTGTGCTTTGTCAAAATGTGTGCCTTAGAAACATGTGACATCATAAGTATTTGTAGATAACTTGTAACAAATTCTTCATGGTGTCTCTAAAAAAGGAGATGTTTTGGGTTTTTTAAATTTTATATTAGTTTGCTTATAAAGTTCATATTTACAATGGCTAACACTTTTTCTTCATTCACATTATGTTTCATACAATCATTCCCATGCATTATGTTTTATAAAATTAATCACCATTGACCTTGTCTTTTCAGATATCTGCTGGATCCTTCTTCCCATTTACTTCCCCTGCCCCATATAAGTTTACAACACTGTGGTTTCTCCTCTACCCATCTACACCCCTCCACTGCCACCCTTTCCCCCCATGGGGTTCCCATACATGTTTTACTAGTTATCCTTTTATTTTTACAATAATAGTTTTATGCAGCATTTGTTCTTGTGAGAATGGGTTAGTTATTCAGCAAAAGGCTCTCCAGTCTCTCCCAAGTTACGTAGTATTTTTCAAAATAGTTTTTCAAAATCATTGTTCAATTGTGTACAAACATGTACTCCCTCAAAAAAAAGGGGGGGGGCGGTAGTTGATAACTCAACCAATTTTGTTGTGCAGTGTGAGAAACTGGAGGCTGGATAAAGACGTGATAACTTGTCAAATGTCACATAACTGAAGAGAAGGAGAAGCCAGGACCAAGCCTAGCTCTGTCTATTCAAACTGGAGCCACCAACTGCAGGAGGTTTCTTGCAGAACTGTGGGAAGTTTTGTGTCCTGTTTGTCTACATATAAGAGATGACTAGGAGAGAAGTGTGAAAGCCAGAAGCTCTTGGGAGAGGAACTTGATTCAAGGAAGACATACAATTAAGGCCACATAGAAAGTGACACACACAGGAAGTGACCACATTTCCTTAGTGAAAACTGCAACAGAACTTGCAACTGTAGTATGCAGGCACCCATTCACAAAGCTAAACCTGAAACCCAGCTCAGTTGAGCAAGAAAATTCTTGCTTTTTATCCACTTCCAGAGGCAATGTTGATTGCCATTGAATCATGCACAATGCATAGCAACTCTATGAACAAAAGACTTGAGGCTTTTCTAGAATTACTGTTTCTCCAAGTTCATAGAGTTTCCAGAGGCATGTTGTTTGGGAAGTGGATACTACTCCTTCTTCCAAACTTGCCTTAAACTGGGAGCTCCACCACAAATTGTCCACCATGGGCAGTGAGGAGACCCCAATGGCACAAGGTTCAGCATCATAGCACACCCAAGTTACCTCAGCACAGTAAATTGACAGAAGAGTGCTGTATGACTTAGAGAAATGTTCCTCCAAAATATAGTAATAAGGGATTATATTTTAATCCCGAGGGTCCAACTTTCAATTGCAAGAGCCCTCCCAGGAGAGCTTGTTGACTCTAAACAAAAGGCTTAAATAAAAATACATTTCCACATTGACCCTCAACCTAAACAAGACAGCCCAGGTACAAAGCCCAGCCACTTCAGTCTCCAAAATGGAGACAAGGGCTTGGCCTTAAATGCAAGTGTTCTCCAGGAGGTCTTATCGACTCTAAAACAAGAGGCTAAAATAAAAACAATCCACCCAGATCCTCAACAAAACCGAGATCATCATCATACAGAGTCCAACCACTTAATCCAACTACAAAATGGAGACAAGGGCTTGTAGTTATATGTTGTTGTTGTTGTTGTTAAATACCATCTAGTACCAACCTTATAAACAAAAGACCTTAACCTTGTTCTAGAACAATTGTCTTTTCTCTAAGTTAATAGAGTTTCCACAGGCATACTTAGGAAGTGGATGCCACTCCTGCTTCCAAGCCTGTCTCAATCTGTGAGCTCTAACAAACATTGTCAACCATGAATAACCATTAGAGCATTTGATGGACCAATGGCACACCACTCACTACTATCACAGCACTCTAAAGTTATCTCAATACAGAGAAATGGCTTAACAGTGCTGTATCACTTAGGAGAATGTTCATTTCAAACACAATTAAAACGAGGCCCTCAGGACCCCAGGCCTGTGCTCTGGGCTTTCATTGGCTCCAACAAGAGGCTTCTGGACAGCCAAACAATCCAGAGCTGACCCCCATCCAACATAGAGAAGGACAAGGACTCACCTCTCCAAAGCTACATGAGTTTCAAAAGACCCTAGGCCCACACCCCAGGCTTTCATTGGCTCCAACAAGAGGCTTCCCGGCCAACCAAACAATCCAGAGCTGACCCCATCCAACATAGAGAAGAACTCACCCCTCCAAAGCCATGTAAGTTTTGCATCATGAGAGCATTTCTCAACAAACTGAACATGGGATGCACTCTTAACTCAGACCCAGAGACATTAGCTGACTGTCAGAACAAGAAGGTAACCCAGAATGGACAAGGGAAGGTTAGTGTCTAAGCTGTGCCTGGCCACTACTCTGACCCACCTGGGCTGTATCACACTCGTTACTAAAAATACAGAATCATCACTCTTATAGGGTCCAGTTAATAATAAGTAGGAAATAATGAACACATATGAAGATAGGAAGTGATCAGAATGAGGCAGAGCCTTCTGAGGAAATACCATGGTGGGAAAAGTTGAGTTCCTGAAGACATCATGGGATTTGGGAAGATTTTCATGGGCACTTGTGATGATGACAGTGATAATGACTTTGTGACTTGGAAATGTCCTGTGTGTACTCCAGCCCCAACCCTCCTAATTCCTTCATGGTGCTGCAGAAGAATATATGTCCCTTCTTTGTTCCCAAGAGTAAAAATTGTTCTGTGAAAAAGTCACACAAAATAATCCTCAAAAGTACAAGTCCTTTACAACACTTGAGACATTTGTGAAGCCCCTGGTGGCAGCCTTCCAGAATGCCACATCCTTCATCATCACGTTCCTGATCACCTACAGGAGTCTTGGTATCACCCAACAGCCTTAAAAGTGTTTTTACCACAGAGGTGCCTGCCCCTTTTACAACCAAGTGACAATTCTGCCACCTACTTGCTGTGTGTTGGGAATATAACTTTGTTTCTGTGAGTTTTTGTTTCCTTCTCTGTAAAATGTTGGACTTGAGTGACCTAGTGTATGGCGGGGTGTAGGTGAGGGGGAAAGAGAAGTGAAAAGACAAGCCTTGAGGAGTTTTGACCAGGACTAAATGTGGTAGGCTAAGAAAGCAGTGGTTCTCTGTCAGGCTCTGTGGAAATGGCTGCTGGAGGGGCTTGGTTGTTCATGATTATCATTATGGATTCTCATTCATGTTCAATATTGATTATTGGTTATTCCTCTCTCCCATGTAGAAGGTCTCTGTCTCACTGCTCACTGGCACTGGGACTTGGCAGAGGGAGGACTGTTTCCCACTTGAAAGGGAGTAATTTCATCTTGGAGTCTCTGTCACTGGAGCAAGGATCACTAATGGCACTAGAGGGAAAACTGGCCTGCTCATATATCTGGGGTGATGCAGGCAAAAAACTGAGAGATCCTTCAAATGTAAGGTAGACACCAACCACTTGCAAGTGTTTTCTAGGCACTTGACATGACTTAGCATCATTCAGCCAACGCAAACTCCTATACTCTTGGGTTCAATTCTAGTGCTGTATTAGACAGTAAAAGCCCATTTTATTGTATATACTCAGAACTTTTTATTTTTTTTTAAATGGCTTCCTCTAGGTATAGATTTTTCAACAGGAATGGTGAAGACCAGGTTCAAATCAATAAGTGAGTAGCCTTTGGGTTAACTGAAAGATATTCCTCAGACCAGTGTGAAGTGTGGAGAGAGTTAGATCTGGAAATAGTCTGGGCAGAATCCTGGATCTCACATGTCATTAGAGACCCTCCAGGGAACTACTGAAGTCTATGGACAACCCCTGCAGAAGGAAAATATTCAAAGACTTGAGGATGAGCTCCAGAGTGCCTGGTGGAAAAGTGAGGCAGCAAACTCATAGCAGGGACCTGAGAGGATCTGACCCTCAGTCGTATCTCAGCTCAGCATGCTCTCATCATGTTACCAACCTGAGGCCCCAAAATGTGTGGAGGGAACAGCCTGCCTTCTGAGGGAACAGCCTGCCTCCCAAGAATGGCTGTTTACCAACTGCATGTGGTACTGGAACAGGCTGTAACCCTGCACTCTGGGATTACAGTGTCAGTGATAGACAACTGTACAGAGAATGAGAGTATAAGGCCACCCATGTCAATACAACTAGAGGTATAGCTTCCATGAGGTCCTCAGGAGATTAGGAACTAGAGGATAGACTCCAGGGTTCCCTCATCCACCAGAAGTGAGCACCTACTATGTTTCAGCAATGAAAGAAGGACTTAGAATCTGCCCACTGGAGGTTACCATCCAGTAGACAGCATCTGAGATAAAAGATGCCATGCTTCCTATGCAAGGGAGAGTGCACAGACCATGGATCAAGGGCTCTATGTTCCTCAGACCCCTGATTAGTGGGGACGGATGCTGAGATGGGGTTGAAAGAGCCTAGCAACTAACATAAACAGCTCCCAACAGACATCTGATTGGAGGATACATGAAAGACCAGCTTTTGACTGTGTTGCTCATCCACAATCTTGAGCCTCTGCATGTAGTAATATCCTGAGGATTTTTCCCATCTAACCAATTGTTTCTGCCTCCAACTGCTGGTAGGATACATATGGGCCAACATGCTAGGATCAGATCTGGAGCAATGGCCTCACCTTCTTCTTGCACAGATGGAGCAGTCAAAGTCCAGTAAGGATAAAACAATGCGATAGTGAGTGTAAGGGAGAATGTGGAAAAGGGATTTGGCTTAGTACACAGGAAGGAAAATCTTATGTATTTGGTTGGGTGAGTACCAAGGACAAGTCTCAGACCACTTTTATGTGAACTGCAGTTGAAGAATGCTCTCTGAAAGACGAGACTGGAACATGGCCTGCTCACAAAAACGTTGGCATGGTTTGTTTGCATTTTTATAAAAATATATGGTAAGTCATTTCTGTTGGTAAAACATTCCCACATTCTAGATCCAGGCCCAGCTCTCAGGGAAAATCTCCCAACACTTCTGGAGGAATATATCCAGCATCATTGCTGGAAGAATTATCAACCACCAGGGCTGGAAGAAGATACACCAGCGCTGAAGGACCATTCACTACCATCTCTGGAAGAGCACCCACCACTATGCTGGAGGAGCATCGACCTTCGACTGTAGGAGAAAATCTAGAAGAAGCATCACCTTCCCTTCTAGAAGGATCTCCACCACTATTAACTCAAGGGGACGTAGCACCATCCTCTCTAGAGAAATCAACACCAGCACTTCTTGAGAAAGATCATGAGGAAGCTCCACCCTCAAATAAAGAGGAAGTTCTGGAGAAAGAGACACCACTAACCCTTGAGGAGGTGTCATCAGGAGGCTCCAGAACTATCTCATCCACAATCTAAGCTGTTCTATCAGAGCTAGAGCTGATATCATCCTTAATACCAGTGCTGCCTTGCTCCTTCCTTGAGACACAATGGATGAGATTGAAGAGGAGAAGTCAAACTTCTTGGCAACTTTTCCACCATGCTTGTGGCTGAACAGCTAACTTTTAGGTATAGTAAGCAGCTGGGCTAGCAGGGTGAGCCTAGAGATTGGCTATCATTCTGCCATTTCAGGTCCAAGGCTTGTCTTTCCTCATATCAATGCCTCTCATTTACATCTAACTCCACACTGCATTAATTTCCAAGCATGGAACATGAACAAGTTTCTTAAGGCCCTGGGTCATTGTCCACATAAGTGTGGCAGACATAAGGATAGTTTACCCAGCCTGTTGCATAGACTGACTATGAAGATATGTTAATATATCAAACACACAGCTTGACAGGAACTGCCTCCTTACGAAGCTACTTAAGAGGCACTCAGTTCATAGCTGGTTCACTCTAGCCCTTTGCCAACTTTAATTAGTACCAACTTTAGTGTTAACTATGTAAATAATGTACACAAGACTTATGGGGAAACTTACAGCTCCTTTAGTTATCGCACCCAGGTGGAAAAAATGTATCTAATCAGATGGCAACCAGCAGGGCTTAGCAAAGTGGACAAAAAATGCTACCCTGGTAGGTGCAAGCTATAGATACCTCTGGTGCTGTCAAGTGAGGACAGGCCAGGTACAATACTGTGCTCTCTTCCCTAACCCTCAATGAGTTCTGGCTCATTTTCTGGATGTTCTCAATGGAGAGAGAATAAATCCAGATACACTTTCAATTCTTACCACTTGTCTTCAGCTTCCAGAGCTCCAGCTCAGATCAACAAGTATTGAGCTGGAATTATGAGCTCTACCCTGGGGAAGGGAAGGCTTAAGCGGTACTACTTCTCCTCCCTAGGGATTATTCAAGAAATTGGTACCTTCTCAAGGCTTTCTTTCCATCACATCCCAAAAGATCATGATGGACAAGAAGAATCTGGCCCCTTCCATTTGTGCCACCATCCCACAATATAGCAATGTGGTACACTATGTGACTGCCACTTGCCTAAGGGACAAGACCATAAAGGTCCCAGGCAGGGCCAAGGTAGTGGATCATTGGATAGAGGTAGTCAGGGTAAGCTGTGCCAGAAACCCCCTCTTCTCTCTGATCATCTCTCATGTTGAGGGTGGAGCAAGAGCCAATGATAATAGAGGAGGAAGTGGAAGATGCATTGAAGGCAATGGCAAAAAGTAGGCCCTAGGAATCAATGCAATCAATATCAACTGATGTGTTTCATTTAACAGTTGCAGTCCTGGATGCATTCACCAGTCTATGCTAGGGAATTTAGAGGACAGTTGTCTGGCTAATATCTTGGAAGAGGGTCCATATTTATTCTCATTCCTAAGAAAGTTGATCCAAGAGAATGTGAAAACTATTAAACAATATCAATTACTATCTTATGTAAGCAATATACTGCTGAAGATCATTTAAAATCAGCTGGAACAGCACATAGATAGGCAACTGCCAGAAATTCAAACAGGATTTAGAAGAGGCAGTGGGCACCAGGGATATCATTGATATCAGATGGATGCTGGCTGAAAGTAAAAAAAAAATGCTAGAAGAATAATGTCTAGTTATACTTTATTGACCATGCAAAGGCATTTGATTTTGTGGACCTTAACAAGTTGTGACTGACACTGAGAAGAATGAGAGTCTCAGAGCACTTAATTGAGCTCATGCAAAACCTATTATACCTAGACCAGGAGGCTGTTGAGTGAACAGAGCAAGGAAGCGAACGTGGCATAAAGTTAAGGAGTTTAGGAACAGAGCACCAGCGAGAAGGGGGACTGAGCTCTGAGGTTTCTTGTCCTTTGTGGGCCTGTGGTGGGCAGGTAAACTGGGGGCCCCTCCTCCTCCGTCCTGAGGAGATCCAAAGCCTTTGCTGCAACTTCCCATCGTCCTGATCTCCGTCTTAAGGCAGGGTGAAAACTCTTGATGACCTAATGGTAGCAGGTGAGGCCTCTCCAAGCCCACACACTGCTTGTCCCCAGATCCAGCCCACCTCTGCCAGGCCACCAAGAATCCCGGGCTCACGGCAGGGAGGAGGTCTCTGAAGTGTGGCAGAGCGAGGTGAGAGAGGAGTGGCCAGCTCTGCCACTTCTCAGGCCCTGGATCCTAAAGGTTCGCTCTGTCCTAAGCGGACCGGAGGCCACCTCATCGCTTATAAAGGCATTAACGCGCGTGGAAGGGGAGTGGAGCCCGTGACACCAACGGGTGGAGCGGTTAGTGGTGCTTGGTAACCACAGTGCTCGGGCGAGAGGTGGTTGTTCCACCCGAACCTGCCGTTGGAGGTTGGAAGACACATGTGGTGGGCTGACCAGTACCAAACGCCCAACATCCACTGAGAGGATTCCTGTCAGTTTCTGGAAGGCCTGTGCCAAAATGATACGAAAAAGCTGCCCTCATAAACCTCCCCCTCAAACCGTCCTCCTCAAAAGCCTTGAAAAGAAAACTTGTGTTTTATCTACCTGTGTCACATCTTCCTTTGTTACATCTACCTGTGTTACAAATACCTGTGTCACATCTATCTCACATCTACCTGTGTCACAACTGGCTTTCAGATGTGAAAAAATTGCCAACCTGTGTGATAAACACAATGTAAATGAAAGATTTTCTAAAACACAGTGTAAATGAGTGAAACTTAATGTAAAGAAACTATATGATAACTAATAAAAAGATTTTTTTAAAAAAACGAAAAAAGTAGACTTAGGAAATCACTCGTTTTGGGAAATGACTCTTTGTTTAATAAGACTAAAAAAGAAATGTCTTTTGGGAAGGATGTGGAAGTGGGAAGTGGGTTTGTGGAGACCACGACCCGAGCTCGTTTTGATTCAAAGGGTTCAGTGAAACAGAGGGGCCGCTGAGGATGGAGAGGAGGAAAGACATGGCCAACCCACCAGCCCTGGAAGACACTTTCACATTACTGCCATTGCTGTGTATGCATATTGTATTCTACTGCTCTATATATAGATGGCAATAATAAGTACTTTTTTGAAAAGAATCTAGTCTTAGGGAATATTCTTAGGTGCCTGATAATATGTTGACTAGTAAACTCATCGTGTGTGTGTGTGTGTGTGTGTGTGTGTGTGTGTGTGTAAATTCATAGGAAATCCCAGGAGGGAGTGTTTAAGGGACTTCATCTCCTCTCTGGCCAGGGCCCATTCCCACATTCCAGCGCATTCCCACAGCTCCTAGGGAGCAGGAAGGAGATTGAAGTGCTAAAAGGCTCTGAGCCAATGTTTATAGGGAAGCAAGATTAACCACTGTCTCTGTGTTGAGGCACTCAGTTTTCAGTGTATATAAGGGACAGAATAGTCATAAATGAGAACATCTAGTCTTTTCTAGATGTTAAAGAGGTTGCCAGTGTATGACAGAAGTTGTGTTTAGTAATTTTGTATATTTTGTTTTAAAATTCTTTTTATTTCCAAAATATTTTTATAGTATATGAGCTAAGATCTCCAGAGATTATGTGCTTTAATTCCAAAGCAAGAACAGTAACATAATATCCAAACAACTTCATAAAAAAGATTCTCATTGTAAAAAAACTATAATCAAGTACATTCTATAAAAGTTAAATACATTAAAATAATAGACAGAATTTTGTACAATCTAAACTTGTGGTGAGATACTGTGAAGCTGATCATCTTCCATCATGGTTTTGTTTGTTTTGCAATTTATTGTCTTCTGAAAATTTGAACATTAGAACCCACTCATTTAGTGGAGGAAGGAGAGAAGGTGATTGGCCAGAATGATCTTATTTTGAAGACATTTTCAACTTTTAACACTTTCAGGTTATAACTCTTGTTACATGTATGCAGTTTACAAAAATTGTGAATAATACACTATACATACAGTAGACAAACAAGGCCTTATTTGAAAAATCTAGTCTGTCTAAATGTTTAGGAATACCCAACTTATGTTAAAAAGTAGAGATAGTAAAATAGCACTTTTACATAACTTTTGATTAAAATTCATTGGAAATACTGTCTTTGGGGAATGGGATTGTAAAAATACCTCTGAACAGTATACTGCTGTTTGTACTTGTTAAGAGGCTTGGAAAAATTGGGAGACAAGGAACAACAAAATTGATGTGTTCATACTTGAACAGTCTTAGACACATCCCTTTTTCTGTACGTTATATGCAATTTTTTTCTGTGTATAGTGTATGTAATGGAAATATGAGTCCTAATTTTGCAGTTTCTAGTCTCTAGATATTAAAAAGGTTGCCAGTGTATGACAATGTAGACTTAGTAAAAATAGCATATTTTGTACACTTTTGTTAAATTCATAGCAGAGTTTGTCTAATATAAATGACTTTGGTTATAAGTTGGACAGAAAACTGTTTAAGACCAAAGAGGTCATATTTAGAAGATACCTCAGATTACAACCATTGTTAGTATGCAGTTTTATCTAATAGTATTGTATATGTAATAGACAAGTAAGTTCTTATTTGAAATGTCTATCCTTTCTAGATGTTTAGAAGTGTTTGATGTATTTAAAAGTAGAGGGAGAATAACACTTTGTGAATAGCTTTTTGAAACAGATGGAATATACTGTCTTTGGAAATGAAACTGTTAAAAACCTTTGTGAACTCTATAAAGGTTTATTGTTAGTTGGAATAAGCGAGTTGGGGGAGTAGAGAAATTGCAAAAGCTGTTTTGCTAGTATATTACTAGAAAATTTCAACTTATCCATTGCCCTGTATGAAAGTAAAGTTAGTAAACCAACACATTTTGTATACTCTTAAAAATTCACAGAAAAGTTGTCTTCTGAAAATACTTTCAGAATTAAATCATAAAGCTACATTTAAATAGCACATGTCTCAGACTCATTCACTGAGCTGTGAAAAGTTCGAAGAAATGAGTCATTTCAGACCAGAATGTTCTTATTTAGAAGACTTGTTACATGTGTGCAGTTTATTCAAACAATACTGTGCATAGAGTTGACAAACTTAAGTCCTTATTTGAAACATCTAGTCTTTCTAGATGTTTAGAATTTCACAAAGGATGTTAACGTAGAGATAGTAAATAGCATTTTGTAGACCTTCTTTTGTTAAAATTCATATGAAATATTGTCTTCTGGAAGTAGAATGGTAAAACTGTCTCTCTGGTCAGTACACCTTATATTTGTGGTGGTTCACAGAGGAGAGAGAAAGAATTTCAAAGGGCTCTATACCCAAGATAGTTTTAGTGAGGCAAGATTAACTATTGTTCCATAAGTCCTGCATGTTTTTTATGTTGTTGTGTAAATAGTGTATATAAAAAAAAAATTCCAATTCTACAGCATCTAGTCTTCCTAGATGTTAAAAGAGGTTACATAGTGTTATGGCAAAAGTAGTAAACTTTTATGTTTTGTGTATTTTGTGTAAAAAAAAAAGAATAGGAAATGCTGTTCTGAAAAGTGACTGATGGAAATGAAATTGCTAAGTCTGATCCTTATAATGGTTCTGTTTTCCCACTGAATTCATAGGAGTGAGAAGGGGAGGAGTTCGAGACCAGAATGTTTCAGAGGCACTTTCCAATCTTATATTTGTGGCAAGTGTGTATATAGAGTTGATTTAGTGCTACTATGTGGACAAACTTAAGTCTTTATTTGAAACATCTAAACTAGTTTTTCTAGATGTTCAGAAGTGCACAAAGTATTTAAGATGTAAAATGATCCCCCCTTCTGTTAATTCATTGGAATGACTGTATTTTGGGAATGGAGTTGTTATTTGATGTCTTACAGGAAGTATACTGTACAGAGATTGTGGGTGAGAAAAAAGGTGCAGAGGGAGGTGTCCTATGCCCCTGAGGAAGTCAAATTGAGATGGTCTACACATTGCTTTTTTGTATGCATTTTAGTTAATATTTTGTGTGTTAAAGGACAAACAAATCTCAATACCCAAAGTATGTTTAAAAGAGGTGATAATCACAGGAATCCAGAATTAAGGTTGCAATTAAGGTTAAGTGGAGTGCATTTGGGGCGGGGCAGGGGGGGGATTGTGTACCAATGAAGAAGAAGAAGTTTATCTTTTGCTTTTCAAAGAGAGAAGCGAACTGGGAGGAGGGGGTAAAGAAAAGTGCAACAATGAATGAATGAAAATCCAAAATCTCTGTAAATATGTTCATTAAAATGAATAAAAAATTGTAATAATAATAAAAAATAGAGGTAATAAAGCAGTCTTTATAAATATCTTTTGTTTAAAGGAAAGACTGTCTTCTGGGAATGACCTTTGTTAGTCCACCTCTCGAAGCTGGATGTATTTCAGTGTTTAGTCATGGAGATGGTAGGAGAAGAGAAGTGTATAGGGAAGGGCTCTTGGGTAGTACCTCCATATCTAGAAAAGTGTTAGACTATAAGTCTCTTAAGAACATTTTTTTAAAAATACCTATTATGAACAATTAAAAAAAAATTTTTGTAGAATCTAAGCTTTTTATATATCTTTAGGTGACAATGTATGATATAAAGTAGTGCTATTTAGTTAAGCAATTTGCTCATATCTTTGTTATAATAGGAAAGCATCTTGGACATGGAATTGCTATACCACCTCTAAGCAGTGTGCATCCAGGTTGGTTACTTGGCTTCAGAGGGGCAGAGAGATATGTAAAAGGAGGTAAGTGTACACGTGTGTCCATATTTTAATTTTTACAGTAACCAGGCTACATATATACATACATCTCTTTGTCTGTATTGTAGGAAAGTATTGTTAAATTTTAATAGAGATCTGATAGCTCTCTTACAAGCATTCTACTCAACTGCTTTGTTTCATTTTCAATTACGCATTGAAGGAATTTAGTATTTTAATTGCAGCTCTGCTAATATATTTAATGAGAGATGTGAACTATTTTTTGTATTTATAAAATTTTTGTCCCCAAGAGTGGCTGACTGGTTTGTGAGGATTTTTTGTCCTTCTGGTTTGAGTCAATACAGTGTATTCTTGTTGTCTAAATACTCAAGGCTTTGGGACTTTAAATTCGCAAGTACTAGCAATATGTGAAAAGCATGAATCCATGCTGTGTGACCTCTATCACACAAAAACGCATGCTTGATTGTGTGTATATATACATAAAATCTAAAAGGACATAAGTTAATCAGTAAGATTATTGTGGGTGGCTTTTATGTTTCTTCTCTGCTTTTCCGCTTTCTGTAACGCATGTTTTTAAAGTTTGAAGAGAAAAAAAGACGTTGTTTTATAAACCTGGATGATGTCTCCACTGCTTGTAAAGTTAACTGTTCACTCCCCCCCCCCTAAAAAAAAGTTAAAAAGCGAGTGCATCAAGGTTACATTCTCTCTCCATACCTATTTAATCTATGTGGTGAACAAATTATTTGATAAATTGGACTCTGTGGCGAGGAATGTGGCACCAGGATCAGAGGGAGACTCATCAATAACTTGTGTTATGCAGATGATAAAACCTTGCTTGCTGAAAGCTAGAAGGACTTGAAGCACTTGTTACTTGCAGAAGATCAAGAAATGCAGCTTTCAGTATAGATTGCATCTCAGTGTCAAGAAAATAAAGACTCTTACCACTTGACTGATAGTCAACATCATGATAGGTGGGGAAAATATTGCAACTGTCAACAACTTCATCTGCTTGGATCCACAATTAACACTCTTGATACAAGAAATAAAAAGATGTATTACACTGGGAAAGTCTGCAGTTAGAGACTTCTCCAAATTATTGAGGACTAATTTTAAGGACTAAAGTGCATCTGATTCAGGTCATAGTCTTTCCAATCACATGCTGTGCTTCTGAGAGCTAGACAACAAGGATGTCAGAAGAATTGATGCCTTTGAGCTGTGGTGTTGGAAATGAATACTGAACATCCAATGGACTGCCAAAAGAACAAACTATGTCTTAGAGAGGGTAAATCCAGAGTGATCTTTGGGGAGAAAGATGATGAGACTTCACCTCACATACTTCAGACACGTTGCTAGGAGGAGCGTGGAGAGGGACATGGTGCTCAAAAAGGTCAATGAAGATGAGGAAGACCCTCAAGCAGGTGGATTGACACAGTAACTGCTGCAAAGGGCTCTAATGTGTCAGTGAGTGTGAGGATGACATGGGATTAGACAGAGTTCAGATCTTTTGTTAATAGGGTTGCTAACAGTTGCACTCGACAGCACCTGCCAACAACAACTAACATGTTGGGGGTCTGGTGTTGAAACCTCTTTTAGATACTATTTTCTTCTCTACAGTGGCACCCTGACTTTGATATTCTTGTGCCACTGAGAAGATATTCATAGTGCATCTAAAATCATCCCCCATTTGACCTTTAGAACTTAGGGCCAAGGTTCGTCTCACAGGTACTCTGTCTCAAGGAAGCAAGATGTTGACTGGGGTTGACTGAGGCTATAGCATGTAAGTTGCAGCTGTCAAACTCACAGCTCATCCCTTTCCTTCTCCATGGAAAGTCTGATATACAGGAACTTCTCCTCACTCCATGCCATCCTCTCTGCTCTGCAAAGCACCACAATACCAACACTGAGAGATGCATGAGGAGAAGTCTCCAGGTGGGTATGCCTCTGAACAGGCTCACCAGGGTGGACCTGGGACTTCCCACAGGATGAGATTAGCCCCTACAGCACACCCGGAACCTGCTGAGAAGGGTCCTGGGCACAAGTAATGGGTGCCGAGAAGGGTCTAGAAGCCTCTACCTGTCTTTGGACCAGCAGTTCAGAGCGAGGGCTCCATTTCCTGATCTGTCAAATCGCTAATCATCATGTGGTCACATCAAGAAGTAGTTCTCTGTTGGAATTCAGAACTGGGAAACTCTAACCATTCTATAGGAATGGGAAGGGAGATCCTTGTGCCAATATGAGACCTCACCACCCAATCCCAGAAAACCTCCAAGATCCTAGAGGAACCCAACTGGAAAACCACTTATTTAAGTAGCTTAGCTCCTTTGGTATCCCCAATAAAATGATTTGCACTCTCAGCCCTCCCTGTATCCCCAAATTAATCTTCTCTCTTACACCTCCCCTTAGGCAAAGTTCCCAACAATTAAAAACCTGTATAAGAACCACAGCACAATGAGCAGAACCTGCTTGTTAAAATAAACTGGAAGCAGGGAATCAAGATGGACTTGCGGGGAGGGGGGGGAATAGTTTGATGAATTTTCATACTGAACATTTGAATGAAAACCCCTAGTCTCATCCCCACTGCACTAAGAAGTAGAGCGATCTGTTGGTCAGAGGGCAGGTGAGGGGTCAAGTCAGAGCAGAACACATTCATTACTGTCTGGAGAGGCAGAAGCTCTTCCCAAGATGGGGTTCCAGCCAGATGAGTTCACATGCTCAGGGCTGTCAGGGAGCTTAGTCAAGGTCGCACTACAGTGAGTGCTGAGCGGAGCCTTGAATCTCATGTAGAGAGGACTCTGTATTTGGCAGCAGTGGCTGTAGCAGCTGACTCCCCAGGGCCACATCAGGGGTAGGAGGGTCACATGGTGAGAGGAGGATGTCCTTCTCATTAACCTCATCCTTGACCTCCACGTCTGCCACCTTGTGGATGAAATTTGAGAGAATCCCAAAGGGGCAGGAGAAGGAGATGGTGGGTGAACTGAGGCCAGGGAGGGGTCTTGGAGGGGGCTGACCACCAGTCAGGAGGGACCCTCCAACTCAGGAAAGCCACCTCTTCCTCAGACCTCTCCTTTTTGGGCTTTGGTGCCTGAAATGCCTCTACTGACTGTGACCATCCATGAGTCCTAGAAGGTCTATATCTGGATTTGCTGTCTACTTTGAAGTGAAGTTTCAGTTTCAGACACGGCTGTTATGGATGCTTGTCCAGTGGAGATGGTGAGAGTGGGGAGGCATTGTATGGCTAAAGACTATGTACAATTTCTGTGTTGTCAAAAGTGTACCATTCAAAATGGTTAGATGGAGGTCAGTGTCCATGAAACTGAGAGGAAAGAATGGAGGTAGCTACAGATCCCTAGGATGGTTTTAGATGGACTCTGCATGTCAATGGCTAATGTGAGATGAGTTCACTTGAGAGTAAATGCTTATCTGGATTCCCCCAGTGGTACAGACCATTCCTTTTGTAGGAGTGCTCCTCGGCGACCTGGTGAGGAGGGACTGGACACTCCTCTGCATGATTTTCTGAATGTGAGTGAGCCTGGGAGCTAGGGCAGGAACCAGGATCTGTGATTTATGAGGAACAAGCTCCCTGAGCTAATCCCTGAGCTCTCAGCACAAGGCATGCCCATAATCAGCGTCCCCCTGAGCTGGAGTGTCAGGTTCATCTCATCTACAAGTCTATGTAGGCTTAGCATAAGCCACCTGTCCCATTGCCTGGGCCTGAGGAAGCAGGAGAGGCATCTGACTGCAGACTTCACAAGGTTTGGAAAGAGATACCGAGTGCTGCTATGTGCGGTGCCCGCCCCCTGCTGGAAGTTGGTAGTAGTGCACCATGAGAGGGGCAGTGCTGGGTGCTGAATGGGTAGGGTGGGGTCTGATGATGCCCGAGAGTCACATTGTGATGTACATTGTCTTTATATCTTCCAGAGAGATTTGGCCAAATTTGTGAAAAAT
Source organism: Elephantulus edwardii (assembly GCF_000299155.1). Classification (NCBI taxonomy): domain Eukaryota; kingdom Metazoa; phylum Chordata; class Mammalia; order Macroscelidea; family Macroscelididae; genus Elephantulus; species Elephantulus edwardii. The sequence goes on from NW_006399884.1 coordinate 502,544, forward strand.
CAAAGGTTAGCAACTTTGGCACAAGTTGTGGGGATGTTGTGAAAATCAGGATTCACTGGACAGGACAATCTCTGGTAACTTTGAGATTTAGGAAGAGGATCAGATGCACCAAAAAGGAGAGACACAACCTCCACAGGGTTACTTAACTCATTCCTGGAGCTGATGCATAGCTGACCCTCCAAAGGGCTTTCAGAGGAAGTAAACAACAAGCCATCTTTGTCCCTTGGAGCAGATAGTGAATTTAAACCCCACAAGATTTGGCAGAGACTTTGAATCACTTCTGAACAAGATAAAAGCTCTGAACAGGGGTATAACGAGAAGATCTTATTCAATACTCAAATCTAGACCTCTGCCCCTCCCAGCACCCACACCCAGGCCTGATTAGCATCCTTCCTTCGTTCTGTCTACAGGAGTTTAGTGTGTTGAGAGATATAAAACTCCTCCAGGCTTGTCAAGGCTACAACTTTGGGGTCCAAGAGCACTTTGGGGCGTGGTTCCAGAATATCAAACATCCGAGTTAGACCGAGAGGTAAGGCCGGGGTAGAAGTCGAGCCATGACAGGTGTAGGTTATGCCAGTGGCTGCACCACACACCCTGTTGACTTGGTTTTGGGGTCAGTGGCCAACCTTGTTTCTTGGTGACAGTTGTGGAAACTGGACTCCACCTTCTGGGCAGAAAATAAGTGGGATACCATGAGATGTAACTCCTGGTAGCATTCCAGCCACTGTTCTGTCCTGAGCTACAACCTGTCCTGTGAGATCACACCCGCAACACTTGTCCAGAAACACCTACTTGTCCAGCAAGACACCAAAAACTTCTAGAAGGCAGTTTGATGCTTCCTCAAAAAGCTGAACATAGAAATTCCATGTGACCTGGCTATTCCACTGCTTGGAATATACCCTGAGAAAATGAGAACTGAAGCACAAATGGAAGGAATACACAGAATCACTGTACCAGAAAGAACAGATAATAATGATAGTGTTTAATGATTTCTTTCTGTTGGATTACTTTTTTTTTTTTTCTAGAATGGGGAAATAAGTGAATCTCTTCCTATAAACTGGCCAGGTAACTGACTTCAAAACTTTTTGGCATAGCCCTGCCTTTCTCGCTTCATAAATTTGTATTTATCACACAATTAGTACATTTATATTTGATTACTTATCACCTAACTCACACGATAAAAGGCAAGCTACATGGGGTAAGATATTTTGTATTTTCATTGTTATTACTTCCTTACTTAGGATAATGCCCAGCACTTAAGGCATCTTCACCAAATAGTTACTGAATGAATAATCAGCACATTAAAGGAGACCAAAAACATCCATTGAATCTTTAAGCATTAATAAAATGCATCAAGGTAATACTAGGCTAGTCTAGATCACAGAAACGACCACAAACACAGTTTGTCCTCATAGCTTTGAGACATGAAACATGAGATTTGGAGAGATTGAGTAGTCCTTTAACAGGAAACATTTGATAGAGGAGAGCATGGGTTTTAGAATCAGATAGAACTGGAGTCAGACACTTCCTCCTTCTGTGACCCAAAGAAAGTAATTTTATTTTCTCGACCATTATATTACTAATATGGAATATTTATATTTTTACTCCTAAAAATTATCAAAATAACTTATAGAAATAATATTGGTAGTGGTGGTAAATGCTGCCAAGCTGACTACATCTTATGGTGACCCTATGAACAACAAATCTGGACTTTGCCCCGTGATGTGACATCATCATGATTTCTGTCATGCTCCAGTCCTTTGTACAGTTACTGTGTCTATCTTAATTAGCATCTTCCTCTCTTAAATTCACCCTCCTTTTTACCCAGCATGATGGCTATGAGTGGTGGATGGGACTTCTTTCTCTATTGTTCTGGATTTGGAGACAGGAATTCACTGATGAAAACATAACTCTCATTCTACTTAGAGATAAAGCAATTGGATCATCTCTTCTCAATCCCATGCAGAGCAGAACTGATTTAGCCACTATTAGACATAACCATCTTCTACCTTCCATGATGGTTGGGAGGACAATCTGAAAAGAGAAGGCCATAAGAGCCAAGAGTATTAAGAAGAGTTTAATATTTGTCATGAGAGTCCATCAGTTGGTCATATTGTGGTGCTTTGAACTTTGCAACGTTGCTAGACTATAATAATGCTGGAAGCCGTATTGCCATAAGATCAACCAGATTTCCACAGGGCATCTAGGTTAAGACAGACTAGGAAAAAAGGTCTGGTAATCCATTTCTGAAAATTGTTGTTGTTGTTGTTGTTATGTGCTGTTGAACTGCTGGCAATCTGTAGTGGCTCTATGTATAGCAGCTCTGAACCCTGCCCTGTCCTGAACCAGTCTCACTGATTCCAACACACCAACCCTCATTGCCCCAGTTACTGCATCAGTCCATCTCATCTGGGGTCTTCCTCTCCTGCACCATCCCTCCACCATTCTGAGCATGATATCCTTCTCCAAGGATAGGTCCCTCCTGGCCACATGCCCAAAATATGTGAGATGGAGCTTCAAAATCCTAGCCTCAAAGGGGAGACTTGGTTTCACTCTCTCCAAGAGAGACCTATTTGTTTTCTTGGTGTTTTTTGGTATGTTCAAGACTTTTGCCCAGCATCACAACACAAAGGCATTGATGCTTCTTCTGTCATCCTTAGACATTGTCCAGCTTTCTAAAGCATAGCAAGTAATTACAAAGGCCATGGACTGGATCAGGCACACCTTAGTATCTAGAATGACATCGTTGCATTAAACAATAATTCCCAAAACTTCAACTCATTTGCTTTGGACACATCAAAAGGAGAGACCAATAAATGGAGAAGGACATCATGCTGGATGGAGATAAGGGAGGATGAGAGAAACCCTTATTGAGTTGGACTAACATATAGCATCTTTTTCAGGGTTTGTTTGGGTTTTCTTTTTCCCTTCCTTTTCCTTTCAGATATATGAATAGGTGTTCCCACATGCATGAAGTTGTTCACATCTTTCAGAAGATCATTAATCTTTAAAGAGATTTATCTCCAAGGTCCTCTTATTCTCAAAGTTAAAGCTAAAATTCAGTCCTGGAAGAAAATATTTAAAATCATTCTTTTAAATGAAAGTAGACAGGGTGTAGAAAATCATCATTAAAATATTTACTTTTTGAGTAAGTACTATTTAGTAAAAATATTTCTTTTTTTTTGTCAATATTTATACCTAGTCCAAAAAAAGGTGGTGCAATAAAGTGTGGAAATTATCAAACAATATCACTAAAATCACACACAAGCAAAGTCTTGCTGAAGATAACCCACAAATGACTGAGAATTACTGAAAATACAAGCTGAGTTTAGAAGAGGCCATGGCATCAGGGACATCATAGCCAATGTGAGGTGGATCTTGGGCGAAAGGAAAAATTACCAGAGAAATGTTTATCTGTGTTTCATTGACAATGCAAAGGCATTTGACTGTGTGGGTCATGACAAAGTGTGGCTGACTCTGAGAAGAATGAGAATCCCAGAACACTTTATTGTGCTCATATGAAACCTATACTTGGACTAGAAAGCAGTCGTCAGAACACAGAAACACTGCATTGTTCAAAATCAGAAAAGGAGTGTGTCTGGGATGTAACCTGTCTTCATAACTTTTCAATCTATATGTGAAATAGATCATCCAGGAGACTGGATTTTATGATGAGCACTGTGGCACCAAGATTTGAGGAAGACTTAACAACTTGTATTATTCAGATGATGCAACCTTGCTTGTAGAAACTGAGGAGGGCCTGAAGTTTTTGCTGCAGAAGGTCAAAGATTGCAATCTTAAATATGGATTGAAGGTCAACATCAATAAGACAAAAGTTCTCACCACTGGGCTAATTGGACACAACACGATAGACGGAGAAAAGATTGAGATTTCAATTTCAGCTGACTTGTCTCCACCATCAACATGCTTGGCACCAATAGTCAGGAAATCAAAAGATAAATTGCACTGGGCAGAAACTGCTGTCAGACACCCCTTTTAAGTCCTAAAGAGAAACAATGTCAGTCTAGAGACTAAAGTGCACCTGATCCAGGCCATGGTCTTTGCAATTTCTTTGCTACACTTCAAAGAGCTAGCCAATACTAAGTATAAGAGAGGAGGAGTTATAATGCTGGAGAAGAGTACTAAACATATCTTGGACTGCCAAGAGAATAAACAGGTACATCCTGGAGAGAGTGACACCCAGCTACTCCCCAGAGACAAGGATTGTGAACCTCTGTCTCAAATACTTTGATCATGCTTCTAAGAGGAACTTTGGAGTAGGACATCATGCTTGGAAGGGTAGAAGGACAGTGCAGGAGAGTGAGATCCTGGATAAGATGGAGTGACACAGTAACTGGGGTAATGAGGGTAGGTGTGTTAGAAGGCAGTGAGAGTGGCTCAGGATAGGGCAGGGTTTGGAGCTTTTGTGCATAAGGTAGCTGTGAGTCACAGTTGATCTAATGACATAACAATAACAATTATTTTATAACCACAGTTATATTTGAAATAGCTCTCAGACGATTAGTAATTTCTAAGCTTTGTCTAATTCAGACCATGTTCTTTTCTATCACTCATATCTGAGAGCTATACAATGAATAAGGATGACAGAAGAAGAATTGATGCCTTTGATCTGTGGTGTTGGAGAAGAGGACTGAACATCCCATAAACTGTCAAAAAACCAAAACAAAACAAAACACACACACACAGACAAACACAACCCAAGCAAATACATCTTGGAGAATGTGTAGCCAGAGTGCTTCTTGGAGACAAAGATAATTCAGCTTCCTCTCACATACTTGCTGAAACTGAAGAGGACCTGAAGCACCTGCTGCAGAATGTCAAGGACTGCAGCCTCCAATATGGATTGAGGCTCAATGTCAAGAAGACAAAGATTCTCACCACTGGACCAATTGGCAGCGTCAGGATGGATGGTAAAGAGATTGAGATTGTACACAGCTTTAGTTTGCTTGGCTCCACAGTCAACACTCTTGGCACCAGTAGCCAGGAAATGAAAAGGCGCATTGCCTTGGGAAAGTCTGCTGTTAGGGACCTCTCCAAAGTACTGAAGAGCAATGGCGTTTCTCTGGAGACTAAGGTACGTTTGATACAGGCCATGGTCTTCGCAATCACGTGTTATGCATCAGAGAGCTGGACAATGATTAAGGAGGATAGAAGGAGAATTGATGCCTTTGAGCTGTGGTGCTGGAGAAGAGTATTGAGGGTACCACGGACTGCTAGGAAAACAAATAGATTCATCCTGGAAAGGGTTAAACCGGGTGGCTCCTTGGAGGCAAGGATTCTGAGGCTCCATCTAACATACTTTGGACATGTTGTGAGGAGAGACCAGTCCTTAGAGAAGGACATCATGCTTGGGAGGGTGGAGGGACAGCGCAGGAGAGGAAGGCCCTCTATGAGGTGGATTGATTCAGTGACTGGGATAATCGGGATGGGAGTGTCGGAGACGGTGCGATTGGCACAGGACAGAACAGAGTTTAAGGCTGTTGTACAAAGTGTCGCTATGAGTCGCAAGCTACTCAACGGCACATAACAACAACAACAACTCACATACTTCAAGCATATTGCTTGTAATTGTTTTTGTTGTGTCATCAAGACACCTGCGAGTCATAATGACCCTATATATAACAGAGCTGAACCCTGCCCTATCCTGAGCCAGTCTGAGCTCTGAACCCTGCCCATCCTGAGCCAGTCTGGTTAATTCCCATTACCTCAGTTATTGTGTCAATCCACTTCATCCTAGGTTTTCCTCTCCTGTGTTGTCCCTCCCTCTTTCAAGCATAATGTCCTTCTCCAAGGACTGTTCCTTCCTGGTCACATGCCCAAAGTATGTGAGATGGAACTTTGCAATTTTTGCCACCTGACCACAAGCCCAAAGTGAGACAGAGCTTCAAAATCCTTGCCTCCAAGGAGTAATTTGATCTCACCTTCTCAAAAACAGAACTCTTTGTTCTCTTGGCAGTCCATAGTGTGTTCCAAACTCTTCACCAGCACCACATTCAAAGGCTTTGATTCTTCTTCTGTCATTCTTGGACATTGGCCAGGTCTCTGGTGCATAGCCAGCAATTGTGAAGACCATGGACTAGATAAGGCACATCTTAGTCGCTAGACTGACATCATTAATTGTTAGCACTTGGAGACATCTATGACAGCAGACTTCCTCAGTGCAATTCATCTTTTGATTTCCTGACTACTGGTGCTAAGAGTGTGGACTGTGGAGTTGAGCAAACTGAAATTGTTAACAACTTTCATCTCTATCTATCATGGTCAATTGGCTCTCCTAGACATGTTGTTAGGAGAAGTTTTTCCTTGTAGAGGAACACCATGCTTGGAAAAGCCGAGGGTCAGCAAAAAAAGAGGAAGACCTTCAACCAGATGGATTGATCCAGTGACTATTGCAATGGAATCTAGTGTGTCAGGAAATGTGGGAGTGGCATAGGATAGGAGAGGGCTCAGATCTGTTGTTCATCGGGACACTGTGGATCACATTCAACTCAATGTCACCTAACAAAAATGACAATATACTTGAAATAAAAAATAGAGATAATTTAGTCAGTTTAATTCTTTTTAAAATAAGATTTTACTCTGAATTTTCAAACAAAAATCATAATAACTTTATGTAACATTGGCATAAATATGTTTTTCTGTGCATTTTTCTAAGAACTTGACAATCCTACAATTCATGAGAGCTTCCAGGTGGACAATGTTCTGTTGTTGTTGTTGTTGTTGTTGTTATGTGCCATTGAGTTGTTTGCGACTCATAGCGACCCTTTGTACAACAGCCCTAAACCCTGCCCTATCCTGTGCCAATCGCACTGCCTCTGACACACCCATCCCGATTATCCCAGTCACTGAATCAATCCACCTCATAGAG
>NW_006399884.1:509674-514681 GCF_000299155.1 Elephantulus edwardii
ATGCATAACAAGTGATTGCAAAGACCATGGCCTATATCAGGTGCACCTTAGTCTCCAGAGAGACACCGTTGCTCTTGAGTACTTTAGAGAGGTCCTAAACAGCAGACTTTACCATAGCAATACATTTTTTTATTTCCTGGATGCTGGTGCCAAGAGTGTTAACCATGGAGCTGAGCAAACTGAAGCTGTGAACAATCTCAATCTCTTCGCCATCCATCCTGATGCTACAATTGGTCCAGTGGTGAGAATCTTTGTCTTCTTGACATTGAGCCTCAGTCCATACTGAAGGGTGCAGTCCTTGACTCTCTGCAGCAAGTGCATGAGGTCCTCCTTAATCAGAAAAAACTCAAACTCATTGCCTGTAAGGCAATTGCCTGACTTCAACTCAAGGAGCCTCTGTTGCATTAGAACCTTGAGAGAAGGGAAGCTTTTGGATTCAGATTGATAAATCAAAACCAAACCCACAACCCTTGAGTCCATTCAGACTCATAGAAGCCCTTTTCATTAGGTTTCTTTAGAGCTGACTAGATGATTGAATTCAGTTACTTCAATACACCAACAGGGATCCTCAGATCAGGGACACTGTTACTGTTGTTAGGTGTTGTCAAATCAACCTAAAACCAAGAGATCCCCTCATCTTGGTTAGCCTTGCCCTATCCTGTAGTGTCCTTACAGTCTCCAACATGCCGGAACCCATTGCCATCGTTACAGTGTCAGTTCATCTTGTTGAGGGTCTTTCTCTCTTTCACTGACTCTCTCTTTCCCAGTAGAGTGTCTTTCCCAAGGATTGCCACCCCTGGTGTGCCTGAAGTGTGTCTGCCCTATAGAGACACCATGACATAGGAAAGTATTTAGAGTGGAAGGGAGGAAAGCTCTATCTAAAGTAAGTACTATTTACCTGAGAATCAAAGGAAAATTTTTCTCTTCTTAATTGACCTGATTATACAGAATGACCAATGAGGGCACCAGAATAAGAGAAATCTAAAAATAAAATGAACACAATCAAATAATTCTTTGTTTGGGAATAATCTATTAGCATTTCCTTCCTTTGCTGCAGTTCTGTATCATCTTCAAAGCACTCATCCTTTCAAATCTAACTAACAAGGAAAAGTAAACTTCACAGATAATTGAGATAGCTTTGCTTGTATATCACAAGAGACAAAAACATTCCTTCCATGAAATCTCTGGGTAAAACCCAGAAAGTTTATCATGTAGGACTCTGTGTTTGCTCTATTAAAAGCCCACCTTTGAACCACAGATCTAAAGATGGAACAGGCTTTGAAGAATAATGTGAAGACTGCAGTTATGCAATCTCTCACAAGACACAGAAGTCATTGCCGGGAACAAGCAGGATGTTTGAAGAACAGGAGAGTAGAGGGAAAAGTTCAACTCCCTAAAGACTCAGTGTACTCATGAGTTCCTGTTAAGATAACAGATTTTGGAATCTATATCAGAAATCTTGAGATGCTCACGACAGGATAGGGGGGTGGGAGGAGTGTAGGCTGTAGACTGTAGTAACAAATTCTATTTATTTTTAGGTGCTGCACAGTTGAATACTACTCATAGCCTCTCTATAAATAACAGGCCTGAAGCCTGTCCTATGCTGTGCCACCCTCATCATCTTGAAATACTTGAGCCTGTTGCTGCAACAGTTAACTGTGTCAATCCATCTCATTAAGGGTCTTCTGTTTTGCCAACTCTCCACCTTCCCAAGAATTATGTCTCCCTCCAGGGAATAATAGCCTCTCCTAGCAACAAGCCCAAAGTATGTGAGATGAAGCTTTATCACCTTTCCCTCTAAGAAGCACTCTGGCTTCACTTTCTCTAAGACATACTTATTTATTCTTTTCACTGTCTCAAACACCACAGCTGAAAGGCAACAATTCTTCTGTCATCCTTATTCATCATTCAGCTCTCAGATGCACAGCAAGTGATCAGCAAGCCCATGCATGGCCTGACTCTCCTTAGTCCTGAAACTGACATCATTATTCCTCGGTAATTTGGAGAGATCTCTAACTGCAGACTTTCCCAGTGTAACACATCTCCTGATTTCCTGACTGCTGGTACCAAAGATGTTAATTGTGTATCCGTGTAAGATGAAGTTGTTGACAGTTTCCATCTTTTTTCTAAAAAGTCTATCACGATGTTATCGATCCAGTGGTGAGAATACTTATTTTCTTGACATTGAAATGCAATCCATACTAAAGTCTTCTTTTTTTTTTTTTTTTGTTAACAACAAAATTTAATGCTTCTGGCTAACAGAACACCCCTCAGATTTTCCAAATGTTTAAAATTTGTGACAAATCATGAATTCTTATATTTTAATTTCAAAATATTTCTTGCTATTTTATATAAAAGGATGCTAAACCTTTTAAAATAACATTTACTTTGTAAAAATAAGTGATATAGCATGAATTCTTCCATGTGAATAAATCTGAAATGATCTTTGATCTTCTGAAACACATGATTCAAGTCCTCCTCACTTTCAGCAAGCAAGATTGTGTCATCTGCAAAATGCAGGTTATTGGTAAGTCTTCTGATACTGATGCCATATTCCTCTTCATAGAATCCAGCTTCTTGAAGAGTTTGCTCAGCATACAGATTAAATAGGTATGGAGAGAAAATACAACCCTTACATATTCCTTTCTTAATTTTAAACCGCGTAGTTTTTCCTTGCTCTGTTTGCACAATTGCCTATTGGTGTACGTATAGGTTTCACATAAGCACAATTAAATACTCTGGGATTCCCATTCTTCTCAATGATAACCATAACTTGTTACGATCCACAGAGTCAAATGCCTTTGCATAGTCAAAAAAGCATAAATTGACATTCTTCTGATATTCTTTACTTCCAGCCAGGATCCATCTGACATCACTAGTGATTTCCCTGGTACCATGGCCTCTTCTAAATCATGTTTGAACTTCTGGCAGTTTCTTATTTATGTATTGGTCTAACTATTTTGAATGATCTTCAGCAGTATTTTACTTGTTGTTGTTGAGTACTATTACATCAGGACTGATGCATAGCTGACCCTCCAGGAAGTTTTCAGAGGCTGTTGATAGCACAGGAGGAGATTGCCCATCCTTCTCCCATAAAGCAGCTGCCATGTGACTTTAATGATATTGTTCAACAGTTTCCACAGTCCACATAATTGGGATATTGAATGTAAGTAGCTTGAATGTGAAAAACTAGAAATGCATGAACATTGACATACTAGGCCTTAGTGAGATGAGATGGACTAGCTTTGGCCACTTTGAGTCAGGTATACTATGGTATACCATAGTATGGTATACTATGCTGGGAATGAAAACAGAAGAAGAATGATGTAGCATCTATAGTAAAAAAGGAAATTTCTAGTTCTATCCTAAAATACAATGCTGTGAATGATCTTTGATCTTCTGAATGTGACAGGATATTATTCATATTCATACAAGGAAGACCTGTTACTATGACTATTACTAAAATTATATATACTAATAGATATAGTTTTCAAAATCATTGTAAAATAACCACGATCCTTGACTAGAAACACCATGAAGTAATGAAATCCGCAACTTTCTCCATTCCCTTGAAGAGTCTTTTTAGCCTTAGTGGGGAAGTGTAAGCACCCCCCTCTGCTGGCAACAAATAAGATGTGCAACTGCATTATGTTTACTCTGAAAAACAGGAGATACATAAAATCAAAGTAAGAAAAAAAACTCAAACAAAAAACCCATTCAATCGAGTAGCTAATTGCTAAAAAAGGTCAGAACTCTCCATTTGTAACATGAAAGCAATAAAATTACTTGAAGCTAATAATTTCCAGAAGTCAATTAATGATTTTGTATTGAAATACTAAAGTGGCAGAGTGTCATATTCATGCCACAGGACAGCATTTGATGATGAACAACGGAACAAGCCATAAATAGCCATGAAAGTATAGAATATATAATGTCAAATGAAAAGAAGAAAACTGAGAAGCTGTTTACTGTATGGTTCCAACTATCTTTTTGGAAAGGAAAAAACAACTTTCAAAGAAGTAATTATTGTGTTGTTAAGTGAAAGGACTCAGAGTGACCCTATGAACTAAAGATCTGAACCCTGTCTTATCCTGCTCCATCTTTATCATCCCCAATGTATTTGAGTCTGTCACATACATTGTATCAATTTATTTCATTGAGAATCTTCCTCTCTTTCATTGGCCCTCAACCTTCCCAAGCATGATGCACCTCTCCAAGGGATAGCCTCTCCTAACAACAGGTCCAAAGTATGTAAGATGAAGCTTCACTATCCATGATTCCAAGGAGCTCTCTGGTGGTGCTTTCTGTAAGACATAGCTGTTTGGTTTGGGGTGTTGAGTTTTTGTTGTTGTTGTTGTTTGGTTTTGGTATTTGGGGTTTATTTGCAGTCTATAGACTATTCAGTACTTTAATAATATATAACATTTACTTTATATACTATCAATATTTTAATGTTAATAATATAGTCTTTAATATTTTAAAAGGTAGAAGTGTGTAAAAACTTTTTACTATGACTTGGGTAAATAACAGTTGATATTCAAAAATTCATGCACATTTTAATTTGTGACAGTGACAGTAATTCTGAACGGGGAAAGACTCCAAAATATACATGAACAAATATAATGTAAGTGAAACTAATTATACAAATAAAAAAGAAATTTAAAATATAAGAGCATTCTTCCCATTTCCTCCCTGTGTCAACCATTTCCATTCATCTTTCTATCTTTTTTTGCCTTCTGTGATTTAGTGCTGGAAAAGCACTATGTTTGTGTGTGTTTGGGGTTTTTAACTTTTTCTATAGACTTGAAATTTTTCAAAATAAAAAAATTAGAAGTATATAAATAAAAAAAATTTAAAAAGTGTATAAATCATATAAATCTAACTTATATACACACACACAGACACAAGTAGTGGAACTATGTGGTTGTTGTTCTGTGCCGTCGAGTCGCCTGCAACTCATAGCGACCCTATGTACAACAGCCCTAAACTCCGCTCTGTCCTGTGCCA
>NW_006399884.1:514781-518052 GCF_000299155.1 Elephantulus edwardii
ATTCATTTGTTGTTGCACAGTTTCCCCCTCCCAAGTCTCCCCACCAGAACACTACCCTCTTGGAAAAGTAAAAGAAAAATTCTTTCACTGTTTTACAAACCCTCCCCCAGGTCCACTCCACCATGTAGCCATTGCTCTAGACTCCTGTCATCACAGAAATACCTAATCACATATCTCTTTTAAACAGTTTTCTCCCTCCTCCATTTCAGTGCAGTATACATTATTGAACCCATCTTTCTCAGTCTCTCCCCAACCCCAAGGTCAGTCTGCTCTATAACAGTGGCACCATGCAATATTTGTCCTTTTGTGACAGGGATATTTCACTCAGCATAATGTTTTCCAGAGTCAACCATTTTCAATAATATTGCATGAGTTCCTTGTTTTTCAATGCGGCATAGTATTCCATTGTGTGAATATACCACAGCTTCTCTATCTATTTGTTGATGGGCACTTAGGTTGTTTCCAACTCTTTGCTATTGTGAACAAAGCTGCAATAAACATGGGTGTGTAGAGTTCCTTGTTTTTACACGCAGTAGTATTCCATAGTGTGAATATACCACAGCTTCTGAAGCATTGGACCTCATATTATGGATCATTGTTTCTTCTTTTTCCGGTGTCTCTAATGCCTCATTTGTTTTATCTGCATTATTTTGGATTGTCTTTTTATGCTCCTCCTGGATTTTGTTTGCATTGTCCTGTAATTCTTCAAATTTGTCTTTCACCCATTGAAAATATTCAATGATTGTTCTTTTAAATTCTTTTTCAAAAAGTTCCATCAGACTTGCTGGCTTCAGGAAATCCATTGATACTGTGCCACTTTTTGGGGGGAGGTGGGGTGTGACATCTTGCTTTGCACTTGTGTAGGGTATGAGGTAGCCTGCTTCTTATGTGACATTGCTGTGGTAGAGTTTTTCATGCCTGAGGTGATGATAGGTTCTTGATCTGAAGTCACTGCTCCAGAAGAGGATGGAGCAGCTACCCTGCCTGTGTTTCTCTCTGAACTTCTGACCCAAGGGAAGGTTCAGCTCAGGGCCTGTGAGAGCAGCCTCTTATTGCAGCTAAGTCAGACCAAGGCCCTCCAGATTAAAGGCAAATTAGTTGACTGGACATGGAGGAATGGGTGAGGAGCAGAATAGGTGTGGGGCAGGAAAGGGCATGGGACAGGCACCACGTGGGGACCTCAATCAGATTCCAGTTGTCTGGCTCTCTCCCAGAGGCTCTCACCCAACAGGGCTCTGGGTCTGGTGGGGCTCTGGATTCAGTACCACAGCTTCTCCATCCATTCATTTGTTGATGGGCACTTGGGTTGTTTCTAACTCTTTCCTATTGTGAACAAAGCACTAATAAACATGGGTGTGCATATATCTGCTTGGGTGGCAGTTCTGGTTTCTTTAGGGTATATTCTCAGTAGTGGAATTGCCGAGACAAATGGTATTTCTATTTCCAGCTTTTTGAGGAAGTGTCATACCGCTTTCCATAGTGGTTGCACCATTTTATTCTACCACCAACAGTGAATAAGAATTCTAGTTTCTCCATAACCTTTCCAGCATTTGTTGCTTGCTACTCTGTTGAATTTTGCTATTCTTACTGTGGTGAGGTAATATTTCATAGTTATTTTGATTTACATTTCACTTAGAGCTAGGAATTTTGACCACCTCTTCATGTGTTTGTTTGCCATTTGAATGTCTTCTTTAGTGAAGTGTTTGTTCATATCCTGTGCCCATTTTGCAACTGGGTTATTTACCTTTATCTTGTTGTGATGCTCAAGTATTCTATACAATCTAGATATAGGTTCCTCATCAGACAAGTTTACCATGTATTTTTTCCAATCTATAACTTCCCTTTTTTGCTTTATGGGGAAGTTTTTGTGCATAGGGATTTGATTCTTAGAAAGTCCCATTCACTATTTGATCCTCTCCTGGTTGTAGGTGACTCCATATCTTATAGACTTTTTCGTTTGCTTGTTTGATTTCTTTCGTTTTGTATGTCTTGCTACATGATGTCTCCACATAAAGTTTTTACAAGCTTTTATCTTTGTCATCATTAGTATTATTATTACTTGAAGGATTTGATTTCACTAATTCCTATTTCTAACTTCGTGTCTCCCTTTGGATTTTTAATCTGCAATTCCCAGTGTTTGCTAGTTTAGTACCATCTGCAAATTAGTTAATGTGCAGTTTAGCCTTTCTTTGAAATCAGTAATTAAGATGTAAAGTAAGACTGAACCCAAGACTAATTCCCCAGGCTTCCCACTGGGGACCTCTCCTGAGCTCAATAAGTCTTTTATCACCACCTCTGGTTTATCATCTTTCAGCCAATTCTCAAACCATTTAAAATCTATCATTAAGTTGATTTATGAGGTGACTAGATTGATTTTGTTTTCTTACATATTTTCTGATGCATATATTTCTTTCACTTGGGTTTATACTTACAAATGCTGCTAGAATACAATAGCCAAAGATAGAGAACATTTTTGATCAGTCAAATCTTGATGTTTTATGTTAGAAGGTCATTTATTCTGGAGGCATATACAGATGGTCCCTGAATATTAGTTCTACCATTTAACTTCAGCTAAAGTTCAGTATCTTGCATAGAATTGTAATTCAATGATATCTTTTTCTTCATTCTTGTTCATTATTAGAAAAAAATTTTCTCCTAGTTTTATAGTACCTTTTCTACCTCATTAGAATAAAAAAAATCAAAAGTATGTGTGTGCTTTAGTGAATTTATTAACTTATCCCATGACTGGCTATAGGAGAATCTTTTGTTTTTTGAGTCTTGACATTTCCTATTAGCTGCCAATTATCTATGTCTCAGACTGACATTCAAATAATTAAATATTCAGGTGCACTGATCTTGCCACCAAGGGTTTTATGAGCATTTGAGAAATTTGTTTAAGTTTAATTGGGAAATTAAGCCATGGGGCAACATTATTGCAAAGCTACACTGCTGTGTTCTGAGTAACTAGACTAATCTAGGTCAGAAAAGCACAATAGGACACACAAATGGCCAAAGTAGTAAAAATAAAGCTTTTAATGGTTGCCAAATTCTGAGATCCTTTAATCTCCCATGCTGGGACCCTTTCTTCTTTTGGCATGTTGACTTGGTTCCAGTTTATAAGCTAAATCTTCTTAATGGTTTCTAGCTCCTGTCTCTTCCTCCTGGTTTTGCTCCCCCCCCCCGCCTTATTCAAGTTATTTTATTGCTCATGTGTTTGCAAAACATATTGCTTCCCTCCCTCCTCCTCACAACTGGTAGTGTCAGATAACAT
>NW_006399884.1:518152-522443 GCF_000299155.1 Elephantulus edwardii
TTGCATATGAGTAGTTGGTGGTCTGTTCCACAATCAGCTCCTGGCCTAGTTTTCACAGCTGATAATTGAGCTTCTCCAGCGGTTCTTTCCACATATGTAATCAATATGATTCCTATGCATACCATCAGGTGAAATCCAGGTATATAGTCTGCGTTTATGTCTCTTAAAAAAAGTATTTGCTATGAATAAGTCATTGTGCAAAATTCGATCATTCTCTCTTCAGCTCCATTTCTTATCAAAGTTGAGGATGGTGTCAACTCTGGAAATAAATGTGAATTTGGAAGAAAAGGCCACATGAAGAGCCTGGGTATTATATACATGAATTTCCCCTTGTAATTATTTGTTAAAATATGCCTATATATTTTTACATATTTTTTGCTGTCTGTGTATTTTAAACTGATATAAAGTTGACCCTCCAGTAGATTTCCAAGGCTGTAGATAATTACTAGAATATTTGTCTTGTGAAGTCACTGGGGCTTTTGAATTGCCTGTGTTACTTGACCTTTAGTTTATGGGTTAGAAACACAACTCTATAGATATTGTGTCGCCTGAGTTTCCTAACTATTTCCTTATATTGTAAGATACCAATTCTCACTTTAGCAGATATTGCAGCAAATTCAAATAAAATTTTATTTTAAGAAAAATTGAGATGAAAGTTTTATAGTTGTGTAAAATTTTTCTATACACTATACTTTCCATGTATAAAGTGTGCCGCTTTTTATAGATTTTCCAATTACATCGTTGTTGTTGTTGTTAGGTTTCATTGAGCCAAGTAAGACTTACAATTTATGAGCAGCAGATCTGAACCCTGTCCCATACTTTGCCTCTTTTTATATGTTTCCAATTATAAAAATTAATAATAGAGTGCTTTTTTAAAACCTTCAAGTCAAAAGCTGATCAGAACTCCATGTTCTCAGATTGGCAGTTCTTGTACTAAGGGTAGTTCAAGTGATTGTCATCTTAGGGTCGTTGAAATAAAAAGCTCAAAATCTAAATCACCATCATTTTTGTCTTCACCCCTTATATGGCTTCTTCTACAGTTTGAAACTTGGGCTCTTTTCAATATTTTCTGCCTTTTCTGGTTCTTTATTAAGCAAAATAGCAACATTTTCTTCATTTACACACTGGGCACAAACTTCAAACTCCCAGCACAAGACCCACACACTGTATAAGAATTCTTTACTGTCTTTTGCCAATATTTAACATATGCTTATGCTTTGATACTGGTTTGTATTTACTGCTTTCACATACCACTCAAAAACTTTACAGCATTGTTCATCATCCTTTGGTGAAGTTTTGCATTCCTTTTCTTGGTCATCAAGCTTGGTGTTTTTGCAGCTAAACATAGGAAGTTGCCTCTGAAGCTCAAAATGGGCTATGTCCTTCTTCTGTAAACACATCTCCAAAACCGGAATAATTTTGCACTAAGGTGAGAAAGTCACTGAGATAATCCTTTCTTCACAGATTCTATCAGATTTGTGGCAGAGTCAGGAGGCTCACTAATCAATTACTTTTCTTCCTGCTACACTTTTCACAGCCCCATTTCAATCCTTGTTGTTGGACATCAGTGATGTATGTTACTTATGGGATCACACACAGAAGAGCCAGCCAACAAAAGATGTACTAGATGGTGGAGAATTCATCAGCCTAGATATCTGAACATCTACGTGGAATCTAGTCCCTCTGAGAGAACCCAAATCTACCCCACTAACTTACAGTGGACTTTGTAGAAATGAGAAATAAACTGTTAAGGGATATTGCATTTGAGTTTATAAATTTCTTTTGCTTTGAGAACACAAAGTGATGTTTTCAAAACATGACATCTCAGGGGCTATCTTAAGTACTTTGCATAACTTGTTTGATGCCTACAATAGCCTTACATATGTACTGTTATCCATCAAGGATCTCTGGTAGTCTACCAGAAAGAATCTGCACTGCAGTCCAGAAGGTGTGTAATTCAAATCCACCAGCTGCTCCATGGTGAAGTATGGGTGATCTCTTCCTGTGCAATTAACTGCCTCTCAAAAATCTGCTGGAGGGTTAGCTATAGGTCAGTTTCAACTTGATGGTATGCAAAATTAACATTATCAGTCACATTTTATAGATGAAAAGATTGTGCCAAAGGTAGACAATTAATTCTAGGTAACATATCTTGGAAGTAAAGGAATCAATCTAGTCCCTAAATTATTTATTTTTTTAATTTTGCACATAAACCAAATTTCATAATGAAAGTTAATACTGTTAAGTTGGACATTCTAAGTCTGATTTTAAAATTACAGAAACACATTTTGTAAAACATTTAAATATTTACTAAAACCCCACTTTGTTTCAGGCACTGTACCACGAATTCTTTGTGAGATGTATAAAGAAGTATAAATTGTGTTCCCTTTTCTTACAGAGCTCATAGTCAAGACAGGAGACCAGTCAAAGGAATATGGTAAGCTGAGGAGCATTATAGGAGATTTACAAACATCTCATGACTAGTTACTAAATCAGTATTTCACACATTACATTATCCACAAAAGCTTATCAGAAAGAGAGAAGGAAGGAAAGAGAAGATCTTATAGAGAAAGTAAGTGACAGGGTCACAGAATAGGTTTCTAGGCTACAGGATGGTATATTAGGAAAGGCTGACTAGAGGAGGTGAGGCTGGAGCTTCCTCTTAGAAATGAGTTTGTATGGCTTAAGGGTTTGGAATAGATTAATACAGGCAAGTAGAGCATTTTAGAGGAGTCCTGCTGATGCAAAACAAAAGCATTTGGCTGATTTTTTAAAATCAAAGATCAAAACCACAAATAGTTGCCTGTGGGAAAGATGTGGTCATCTGTCTCTGTAAAGATTTAGAGCTTTAGAAACTCCATGGGACAATTACACCCTCCCCTAAGTTGTTGTTGTGTACCATTGAGTCAGAACGGACCCATAGCTGACCCTTCGGTAGGTTTTCAGAGGCGATACATCGCACAGGAAGAGATTGTCCATCCATCTCCCGTGGAGCAGCTGGTGGCCTCGAACCACATCCCTTCCAGATTGCAGTGCAACTTATTGCCACTAGGCCATCAGTGTTCACCCTTCCCTACAGAGTGGCATTAAGTCAGGCTCTGGGGAACACTCCAGAAGGAGTTGCGCTGCAAATCAAAGGCTAATATTTCCTGTGGTTTGAATTCACTAATCACTTCTTGACAGAAAAAAAGGAGCAATCTCCTACTATGTATGTGATTTACTATTCCAGCAGCCTCCTGGAGGGTCAGCTATGAGTCAGTTCAGACTTGACAGCAACGAGTTAGGTTGAACTATAGACTCACTATCAGAACTGACTTGGGTAGCCATGAATGTGGTTGATTTAATAGAACAGCATACATACCTGGATAGGCTCACAACTTTCTCAAAGTCGTCTAGTTTGGTGGTAACTGGAACCCCTGTACTATTGAACACTGTGAGATGAGGCAGGTAGGTGCAGTTGTATCAAATGATAAAAATGACTATTAAGACATTTTGTTATTGTTGATTGGTATTGAGTCAAGAACAACACATAGTGACCCTGTGAGCAAAAGATGTGAAGCCTTTCTATAACTATCGTAGTTTCTCAAAGTTCATAGAGTTTCCAGAGGCATGTTGTTTAGGAAGTGGATGCCACTACCATATAGACAAAAAGATATCCTTACTAGTCACAGTTCAGAAGCTGTGAGAGAAACTATATATATATATATATATATACACACACATATGTATATGTGTATGTATATGTATATACATACATATATGTATGCATGTATAAATGTATATGTACATATATACACATATATATGTACATATATACACACATATATAGAGAGTAGCCAGTGAGATTTTTAATACATCCATTCATACATATCTACACATTGTTTATCTATGATGATATTTCTATGATGTCTGAAAATATAGTTTCTCTAACTTTATCTGAACTAATTATTCACCTCTTAGAAAAGCTATCCTTTCCTCATACCTATTCAATCTGTATGCTTTAAAAGTAATCCCATAAGCTGGACTTTATGATGGATGTGGCATCAGGATCAGAAGACTCAGTAACAGCTTGTGTTATGCACAAGGCATAATTTTGCTTATAGAAAGTAAAGACCTAAAATGTTTGCTGCAGCACATAAAGAATACAGACCTCAATATAGATTACATCTCAATACCAAGAAGGTAAAAATTCTTACCACTGGGCTAATAGGCAACATCATGATAAATGGAGAAAAGATTGAAATTGTCAATGATTACCTCTTACTTGGATTCACAATCAACACCATTGGTA
>NW_006399884.1:525398-530374 GCF_000299155.1 Elephantulus edwardii
CATTAGTCACAGTGTTGACCCCACCCCTAGCCCAGTGCCTTGACCCACTTACTTCCCAGCTCCACCCACCACCAGGATAACCCTTCACATCTGCCAAGTCCCTTCAGAAAATATCTTCCACTGTCCAACCCATGATCTGACAGCTTGTATCTTAAGCTTTCTTGGCTTCTGTGATTCCAAACTCATCAACTGCTGACATTTTTTTTCCTTCTGACCAGTGGCTCTTAATTTAGTTGTATTGTCTCCAAGGGAAGGTGACGTGTCCTGTAGAACTCCTGTGTAGATTATGTTTTCCTTTCTGTCGGTTTTTCTGTGTACCTGGAAGATGCCTCTTTGCTGTTATCCAAGGTGACCTTCCCCAGTGCGCAGCTTCCTGGCTTCCCTTCCGCCCAGGAGCGTTACTAGCAAGTGAAAAAAAAAATCATATGATGTATTACATTGGGGAAATAAGTCCTCAAGGACTTCTCCAAAGTGATAAAGAGCGGTGATGAAGTTGAAGACTAAAGTACAACTGATCAAAGCCCTAGTCTTTACAATTACTTGTTATTCAGCTGAAATTTGGACAACGAAGAAGGATGACAGAAGAGGAATGGATGTGTTGTAGTTGTGATATTGGAGAAGAGTTCTGAACATCGCATTAACTACTAATAGAACTACTATGTCTTGGAGGAAGTTCAACTAGGGTGCTCCATAGAGGCAAGATTAAAACCTTGTCTCACATACTTGGGGCATTTTGTCAGGAGGAGACTTGGGAAAAGATATTATGCTTGGAAAGGTGGCATTTCAGCTAAACCTAGGAAGACTGTCAATGAAATAATTTGATACAATAATCATAACAATGGGCTCAAGTATGTGAAAGATGATGGCAAGAGAAAGGGCAAGGTAAAGGGCACAGATCCGTTGTTTATAGATTCACTGATTGATAGTAGACTCAAAGGCACCTAAGAACAACAGAAAAGCCATAATACCTGCTAAAAGTGTATATACTATTCTCATCTGTTATTTGATTTGCATATCTTTTCATTCAAAATAAATGAAGTACTACTGTATGTGAAGTATTTTGCACATTATCTTTCCTGGTAAAAAGCATGCATGAGTTACAGCAAATGTAGCAAAAGAATTCCCTACTTTCCTTTATGAATAAATATGAAGCCCCTGTCTATCTAAATCCCTTTATAAACATGTAGGCTTTTCCTGTTCGGTGGACCATGTTTGGTATTGCCTTATGGTCCTCCCTGTCTCCCTTCCAGAATTTTTAAATTCTTTCTTTGTCTGAGAAGTTCTAGTCTCCCAGCTGGTCTTTCTTCCAATGAGAACAGTGGCTGGCCCTTTACAAGTAAAACCTGCTCCAGAAACAAAATCTTCTCTCCACATATTCTCTTTGCGGTAAGAGCAATTTTCAGCTGCACTTTATTTTATTCCTGCCAGATTAACATTTTGATCCCTTCAGCAACTCTAACCAAATCGTTCACATTTTAATAATGCAATTAATGTTCAATTTTTTTCACATGTTCATACAGTCCTGGTCAGATATATTATTCAATGTTGAGTCAAGATTTATGATTCAATCAACTTTCTCTTTCTTGAGTCTCATTTAACTACTTTATCAATTTTTAAGTTCCTATCATACTTAGTCCAGATGATGAATTTCATGTCCAGGAACATTTGTTTGTTATTTCTGAAGTTTTAATTACTTTTTTTATTACACTTGTATTGATCATCACCTTTCGAAATTCTTTTTCTTGCTCTCATTGTATGTATCCAATAAGTCCTGATATTTCTAAAAACCTTGGAATTTTTTTCAATAACTTTATTTACTCTGAGGTCTCTATTCTGGCCAACTCTCTTTCCAGGTCCTTTTTTCCCCCTAATATGCTTGACAATCCTTAATTATCCATCCAAGGTTGATAGAGTAAGAGATAGCTAGGATTTTTCCTTCACATGTGTTTCCAACTTAAATTTCTTCCTGAGAAGGACTTACGACTGGGGATTGAGTAGAACTCTCCAGATCACTCTGTGGTTCCTGCTCAGCTCTATCAGAGTCATTCCTCCCTTCACTGCTGTGAGAGGCAACCACAGTGTTTGTGTGAACTTCTTTCCAGTTGACCAATCTGAAGTGGTAGCTAGATGGTAATACGCATCTTTCCTTTAGGAAAAGAGGATAAGGAACAACTGTCTGCCTCCAGCTATCCAAACTTCAGAACGGGGAGGATTTTTAATGGCTGGAAAAGTTAGTTAGATTCATCCCGGAATCTTAGAAACTATGCTTCACACCTTCCATCTCTCATGTTTGGGTTCTGTTTCTTTTAAAAAGAAAGAATCTTGCTATGCTTTGTGTGGTAAGAATGCCAACAGTCTTGGGCTCTGTCCTGGTGAGGGACAGTGAGAAGATGCTGGTCAGTGACCCAGTAAAATGTCTTTTTGTCTCTCCCAGTTTCATTTCTTTCTTCTGCACCAGTGCTAATTCTGAACTCAGGGATCCCTGGGCATTTTACTATTAGACAAGAGTTCCTCATGTGCCAATAGCATATTATAGATTGACTTTATTCACTATTTCATAACACAACTCACTTCTATTTTCTCTAGTTCTCTGACTTCTTTTAGGAGGAAGATGTTTATTAATTGGCAGCTCTCACCTTGCTCTCTCAGCTGTTATAATATATCCATGTGTCCTTTAATATAAGATGATTTCTGTAGTTTGTGCCTTTTCCATTTCATCTCTGAGCCTATCGTTGTTTCAGAAAAGAATGAGAGGTAGACAGAATGGATACCTGTTACTGGGTCTTTGATTTCTCTAAAACATCACATAGTTGTTTCAAGAATTTTTAGGTTCCAGAGGAACTTTCTATGCTCACCAATTACTCTAGTCATTGTTTCTGGGTGGCACAGTGTCAATCCTGAATCATAGTGAACATTGTAGGAGGACATAGTAGAATTGTCCCTTAGGATTTCCTAAGCTTCAGTGTGTGTAAGAACAGATCATTGGTTCTTTCTCCCATAGAACCACTGAATGAATTCAAACACCAAACTTTTAGTTAGTGGCCTAACACTTAACAATTGTGCCACCAGAGTTCTTTCTGAATCTGAGTACCCATTGTTCTTGAGCTGTATCCTAGCTCATAGTAACTCTCTAGTTTCAACAGGTAGGAATCTTTGTGGGAGGAGTCCGCCTAGCTTTTCCCAAAAAGACATCAGCTAGTAGATTAGAATTTCTAATCTCTAGGTTAGCAGCACAAGTGCAACTCTCTACACTCACAGAACGTGTGTGTGTGTGTGTGTGTGTTCATATGGGGGGGGTGTTTGTGTGTGTGTGTGTGTGTGTGTGTGTGTGTGTGTGTGTGGAGTGGGGTCTAGTCACATCCAATTTATAGCCCACCAGGAAGCAGGTTAACTATGGGTCTCAACAACAACAAATCCCACAGAAGAAGATTGCCCCATCTTTCTCCCATGGGGCAGCTGGTGGATTCAAGCACCTGCTTTTGGATTGACCGCGAAACTCCTTACCCACCAGGCCATCAGAGCTCTTTTCTAGTATGAAGATGAGTGAATAATGACTATGGGCTGTCGCTCATATTTCTCAGCCTCGTGAAGAGAAGGTCAAGTTGATTTTGATGAAAGGAAAGGTAACTTGTAATATTCCTAGAATTTCTTATATCTGACTTTTCATCTGCATTTGATTTAGTGTTTGCCCTCTTTAAGTATGAATCAGCATATTAGATTTCTTGACTCCATGTCTTTTTAAAAATTTTTTATTATTGAAATTTTAGTGAAAGTTTACAGCAACCTTGGATTTCCATTCATTCATTGTTGCATATTTTACTCCCTGCCCATGCCCGCCTCCAGTTCGCTTTTCTCTTTAAAAAAATTTTTTTTTCCAGAGAGCTCAGCTGGGCCGGGCTCCGCTCCAGCGGCAGCGGCGGCGGAGGAAGCGGCGGCTCCATCCTCCTGCCCCCCCTCCCCAGCGGGGCGGCCTCGGCAGAGGTCCTCGGGAGTGCTCCGCTGCTTCTGGCAGGCAGCATGTCCGGGCTGGCCCAGCCTCCACCCCAGTCGCCATGGAGGAGATAAGGTAGCTCCTTCCCCAGCCTGAATCGGGAAGATTAGTTCAATGGATACAAAATATAAGGACGACTTATTTCGGAAGTATGTGCAATTCCACCCCCAGCCTGAATCGGGAAGCTTAGTTCAATGGATACAAAATATAAGGACGACTTATTTCGGAAGTATGTGCAATTCCACGAGGGCAAAGTGGACGCCCCCTCCAGCAAGCAGCGGCCAGGCAGCGATGAGTACCTACGGGTGGCAGCCTCGACCCTGCTCAGCCTGCACAAGGTCGACCCCTTTTATCGATTCCGGCTGATCCAATTCTACGAGGTGGTAGAGCGCGCCCTGCGTTCTCTGGGCTCCGCCAGCCTGTGGGCCTTGCACTGCGCGTTCAGCCTGCTGGAGACTGTGGGTGTCAATCTCTTCCTCTAGCCGTGGAAAAAGGAGTTCAGGAGCATCAAGACCTACAAAGGCCCATTCGTTTATCACGTCAAGTCGACCTTGCTGGAAGAGGACATCCGGACCATCCTAAATTACGTGGGCTACGTGCCTGAGCTGGGGACTTCATACAAGCTCGCAGATATGGTGGAGATACTGCAAGTAAAAGTGGTCTCCTTCGAGCTCTTTCTGGCCAAGGTGGAGTGCGAGCAGATGCTGGAAATCCACTCACAAGTGAAGGACAAGGGCTACTAGAAATTGGACGTCGTAACTGAGCGGGCCACCAGGGGCCCCGTGACCGGTTCCACCACATGAAGCAACCATTGACTCAGATGTTTCAACTGATGACGGCTGTGTCCTTTGAAAGGGAGAGGGTGGCACTTCCGTTCAAATCATTTTTTGCTAATCTCTCTATTCCCTAGTCAGTTGTATTTCTTTTTTTAAGAGGAATTCTGTCTCTGGGACTCTTCACTCCTCCCCACCCCCTTGCCATCAAG
>NW_006399884.1:535720-539178 GCF_000299155.1 Elephantulus edwardii
TTTATTGCTCATGTGTTTGCAAAACATATTGCTTCCCTCCCTCCTCCTCACAACTGGTAGTGTCAGATAACATTCCTAACACTCTGAGTTAGATTTTGATCTCTTCTTTTCTGAGAATTGCGTTCAGACAGGCAGTAAACATTCTTCTTTCACTATAAATGTGTGAGGGTTTGTGATGTATACAGGACTAGAGAGTGATGGATGGATTCTGTATACCTGCTGTTTGGTTGCCTGGTTCTCAGATGATGCTTAACAGAGAAGATCCAATGAATAGGCTTTATTCATTTTTCCCCTTTGAGAATTGCCTACCACAATTGAAAATTACCTGGAAAGGAAGGAGAGAGGGGGAAAAGGAAGGGAAAAAAGAAGAACTGGAGGAAAGGTGGAGAGGAAGGAAAATGAGAATGGCAACACATGAACTTGTTCATAATATTGAACTCCAACTCTCCCAGCTATATTTTTCTACCTTTACAGTTACCAGGCAATTTTTTAAAGACTGGATTACATACAAAATGTGTAAAATTTGTATACATTGTTTTTCACACTGCATCTTTCCCCTTTTGTTTACACATCCTTCCACTCTACCCATCAAATTGTGTGACCCTCTGATTAAGTAATCCTTCCCCTTAGATCCTTGTACTCACTCTAAAATAATGGTCAATATTTTTTATGAAACTTCCAGAATTCTCCTTGTTTAAGTGTGTTCAGTCTTCTTTAGTTACTTCTCAGGAAGAAGAGTGGCTAATTAAACACACATAAACATCCTAAATGAATTAATGATTCTCTTAAGATACAAGGAACCTTGGTGTGGTGCATTTCATATTGGGTTATTAACTCAAAAGTTGTTGGTTTAAGTCTACCAGTATTCCAAGGCCGGAAGCTGGTCAGCCTACTGTTGTATATGTCTAATTGCAGTGGATAAAATGGATACAGAAGTATTGGGTTTATTTGTCAATTAGAAATTCAGGTAAGTGTTACTCCAGGCTCTGATATTCTTTGAGAATAGGAAAATATGCTTTATTTGTCAGATTTAATGAATTATAATCCTAAATTTTGGGTTTTTATTATTGTTATCTTGTTTAATAGCATATGATTCTTTTCCACAACTCCTAAATTTTACATATATAGTAACTTATGGTAATGTCCAACTAGACCCAGGATAAGGGAGCTCTGGTAGCTTAGGGGTAAGGGATTGTGTTTCAACCTAAAGGCACACAGTTCAAATCCATCAGCTGCTCCACAAGAGGAAAAAACCCACCCACAAACCTATTAATCTCCTCCCATGTGATTTACTGCATTTGAAATATCCACTGAAAGGTCAGCTATAATTCACTTCCCACTTGACGATACTCAAAACAAAATTGGACCTAAATTAAATAAAGCATACTTCTTTGTTTCTCCATACCTAGGATATAAATACATAATTTACAGCACCCCCCCATTATTATTATTTTAAGTTGCCATCATGCCATCTGTGTCAACCTCAGGTGTGTTAGAATTGGTTTTTAGAAAAGTAGATTGCCAAGTCTTTCTTCTGCAATTCCTCCAGGTGAATGTGAATCTTCACCTTGCCAGTTAAGAATTCAATATGTTAACCACCTTTACCACTCAAGTGAGGCCCTCATACTTACACATATTCATAAACTATATAAACCTGAATATAATTTAAGACCATCACTTAAATCATATTAGGTTCATTTTTATGCCCTGATGATGCAGTGGTTAAAAAAATCTGCATGCTAACTGGGAGGTTAGTAGTTTGAACCCATTAGCTTCTCTGCAGAAGGAAGATGAGGCAATCAGATTCTGTAGACGATTTATAGATTTAACAACCCTATGAGTAGTTCTACTTTGTCCTACAGAGTACCAGGAGTTGGAAGAAACTCAATGGCAGTAGGCTTTAACTGTATAAATAATTTGGGGAGCATAAATTTGATTGTAAAGACTTGGCACACAGAACCAAATAAAGCTAAGATTCTATCTGAATCTTTATGTCAACTCACAACTCATCTGCCCTTTGAGTATAGCTGCTCATTGCCTCAAATCTATACTTAAGATGATTTTTAAATTCAGGTGGATAGACTAAAAGTTACACTTTGGTTCTTGAGGACTTGTTTTCATTTTCTTCAACTTCATTTTGAACTAGCACATGAGTAATTGATGACACTTAGTCTTGTTTTGACAGCTGATACTGAACGTCTACCTCAACTCTTTCCACAGATATAGTCAGTCAGATTTCTTTGAAATCCATCAGATGATATCCATGTATATAGTCATCATTTACATTTTTTTGAAAAGGTATTTGAAATGAACAAATGATTGTACAAAATTCACTCAATCTCTAGCCTCATTTCTGTTATCAAGCCCATATTTTCAACTACCAGTCCTACATTCTTAACTTCTGTATTCTAGACACCAATTAATATTAGTGTATCTTGATTGCGTGTTCATTTAATTTCTGACTGCAAAAGTTAGTAGAAATCCTCAATTTCTTCATCTTTGAATTTAGTGATTGGTGTAACAGTTATATTTTAGCATTCATTGTAAGAATCTGCACTGCATCCGGAATAGTTAGAATTCACCAGCTGCTCCATGGAAGAAGGATGGGCAATCTCCTCCTGTGTGATTAGTGGCCTCTGAAAACCCATTGGAGGGTCAGCTGTGGGTTCATTCTGACTTGGCAGACATAACCACAATAAAGGGAAAAGTTCAAACTACGCTGAAGGAATAGGCAAAAATAAGACCCTAGGAGTCAACAAAAGGCCAGTTGACACGTTTCAACAAACAGATGCAGCCCTGGCCTTGTTCATTATTCTATGCCAAGACATTTATAAGGCAGGTACATGGCCAAGTGACTAGAAAAATGATCCAGTAGGATATTATTGAACAATATTATTAATATCACATTAAAGTTAAATCTTGCTTAAGATCAGTTTACAATGATTAGAACTGTACAATGACAGGGAACTTCCAGAAAGTCAAGCTGGATTCAGAACAGGCTGTGAAAATAAAGATATCATTGCTCATGCCAGGTAAATCTTGGCTGAGCAAAGATTATGAGAAAGATCTTTTTTTTTATTGTTTGCTGCCCTGTTGAACTTTGCTATGTCTTTTTAAAAAATTATTCATTTCAATGAATATTTACAGAGAGTTTGCATTTCCATTCAATCACTGTTGCACTTTTCTCCCCTCCCAACCCTTCCCCCTAGTACACTACCCTCTTGGAAATGTAAAAGAAAAATTCTTTGTTTTACAATCCCTTCCCCCAGGTCCACTCCACTACACAGTCTTTGCTCTGGACTGCTGTGAGGACAAAAGTACCTAATAACATATCCCTTTTAAACAGTTTTCTCCCTCATCTGTTTCAATGCAGTGTACATTATTGAATCTATCTTTCTCAGTCTCCCCTCAACCCCGAGGTCAGTCCTGTTTTACAACAGTGGCACCATGCAGTATTT
>NW_006399884.1:539527-540068 GCF_000299155.1 Elephantulus edwardii
CCCCCCCCGAGCCAAGCGTGTCCCCCAGCCCCACCCCTAGCACTCGCTTTCCCCCTAGGCTTGAAAGGCTGCACCACGCCCAGTATTAGCCAATGACATCCTGTTGCCAAGCACAGCTCACGTCCACCCACCGTGTATGTGACCCTCCCAGCAGGAAGGGTACTTCTTTCCTTTCTGTTGTTTGCACATGCTCCTATTACTGTACGGTAAATAGATATTTTTGAGATTTATTTTTAAATAAATATTCAACTTGCAAAAAAAAATTATTGTATACAACGTTCCCCCCAACCCCAGTCCACTTTACTATGCTGCTCTTATTCTGGACTCTCATCATAAAAATAATACCTAATCATATATTCCTTTTAAACCGTTCACTCCTTCAATTATATCAATGCCGTATACATTATTTATTGCCTCTTTTCTTAGGTTCCTTCCAATCCTGATGTCAATCCCACTTTACAACAGTACAACTATGCAGTATTTTTCCTTTTGTGACTGAGATATTTCACTCAGCATAATGTCCTCTAGGATCACCCATTTT
>NW_006399884.1:540168-579517 GCF_000299155.1 Elephantulus edwardii
GAATATACCACAGCTTCTCTATCCATTCGTTTGTTGATGGGCAGTTAGGTTGTTTCCAACTCCTTGCTATTGTGAACAAAGCTGCAATAAACAAGGGTGTGCATATATCTGCTTGGATGTCAGTTATGGTCTCTTAGTAGTGGAATTGCTCCGTCAAATGGTATCTCTATTTGCAACTTTTTGAGAAAGTGCCATACCACCTTCCATAGTGGTTGCACCATTTTATACTCCCACCAACAGTGATTAAGGGTTCTAGTTTCTCCACAACCTCGCCAGCATTTTTTCTTGCTGTTCTGTTAAATTTTGCTATTCTTACTGGGGTGCAATGATATCTCATAGTTGTTTTGATTATAAGAAAGATCTTAATTTGTGTTTTATTGGCTATGAAAAGACATTAGACTGTATGGACCATAACAAATTATAGGTAGCATTGAGAAGAAGTGGAATACTTAACCGCGTTCATGCAGAGCCTACACCTAGACCAAATAACTGTTGTCCAAGCAGAACAAGGGAACACTGCATGTTTTAGAATTAGGAAAGGTGTTCATAAATGCTATAATCTTGCTCCATACCTATTCAATTTGTATCTTGAGTAAATCATTTGAGAATCTGGACTACATGAAGAAATCCTGGCAGCAGGATTGGAGCAGGCTTATTAACAATCTGCTTTATCCAGATGATACAACATGCTTGCTCAAAATGAAGAGGACTTGAAACAGAACAGAAAATCAAAGGATACACTTTTCAGTGTCTGGGGTAATCGGGATGGGTGTGTCAGAGGAAATGAGATTGGCACAGGACAGAGCAGGGTTTAGGGCTGTTGTACATAGGGTCGCTATGAGTCGCAAACGACTCGACGGCACACAACAACAACAACAACAACACTTTTCAGTATGGATTGCATCTCAACATCAAGAAAACAAAAATTCTTACCCCTGGATCAATAGGAAACATTATGATAGGTAGAGAAAATATTCAGGTTTTTAATGATTTCATTTCAATTAACATCTTTTGGTAGCAACTGTCAAGAAATCAAATGATGTGTTGCACTGGGAAAATTTGCTGTCAAGGACCTCTCCAAAGTGCTATAGACTAATTATGTCAGTTTAAAAACGGACCATGGTGTTTTCAATTGCTTCTTATGTATCTGAAAATTGAACAGGATGACTGAGGAGGAATTGATGGCTTTGAATTGTGGTGTTGGCAATGATTAGGTCATGAACTGCCAAATATCAAACAATTCTCCCTTGAAGTGAAGTGCAACCAGTGCACTCTTTGAAGGCATATTTTCAAGAGTAAATAAAAAAGACCCTCAATGAGATATATTGACATGGTGGGCTTAGGCATATCAGAGATTATGAGACTAGTACAGGTTGAGACCTGTTCATAGGGTCACTATAAGTTGTAGTTGACTCAATAGCACTGAACAACAGAAACAACATAAACATCTTGGTTGAATATTCCATTTAGTTACACTTTTCATTCACAATTTGAAAATGTACAATAGAGAGACACGAAATACATTAACCATAT
Organism: Elephantulus edwardii; assembly: GCF_000299155.1. Taxonomy (NCBI): domain Eukaryota; kingdom Metazoa; phylum Chordata; class Mammalia; order Macroscelidea; family Macroscelididae; genus Elephantulus; species Elephantulus edwardii. The sequence goes on from NW_006399884.1 coordinate 541,702, forward strand.
TGTTCATCTATGACCAATATCTGCTGAAAACAATGCATTTATGAATTTTATTTTAAGATTTTAAGTATAATAATCTTATTAAGATTATTTAAGATTTTATTTTACTTATTAAGATTTTAATTTTATTAAGTTGCCTTTTGCAACTTAAAAGTTATGTGTTGTACCCTTTCAGTTAAAAGTAAAATATATAAACAACTCAGCACATTGCTTTCAAGTCTGAACTCATAGTTAACCCTCAGTGAGGTTTCAGAGGCTATACATTGTGCAGGAGGAGATTGCCCATTGTTTTCCCAAAAAGCCACCAGCTGATTAGAACAGCCAGAGTGGCATTACATTTAGGCTACAGCCATCAGCACTCTCCCTTTCAGTTAAGAGGTTTTATATATATATATATGTGTGTGTGTGTGTATATATATATATATATATATACACACACACACACACACACACACATACATACTGGAGCTGAGAAGCAGACCCCGAACATATCCTTGCCCAGTAACCTTTCATCATTCCTTCAGAAGTAGCACCCCCTGCCCGAGTTTCCCTGTGTTATTATTGTTGTGTACCTTCGAGTCTTGGAAGAAGAATTGGCATCCACTTCCTAAACATCATCTGGAAACTCTATGAATTTTGAGAAATGACTATAGTGATAGAAAGGCTTCAGGTTTTTTGCTCTTAGGGTTGCACTTGACTCGAAGAACATCAACTATATATATTATAACTGTTAGGTTAGGTTAGGGATAGCCACAAACTATGCAGGCTCCAACTTGGTTCCAAATTAACCAGGACATCTGCACCTCACTATTCCCTAACCAAAGTCAAATGGCAATCAATCTTTCCCATTTTTTCCCCATGTACCTCTTTACAATGACCTTTGCTAGCAGCAGTACCAATCAATTTCTGTAGACCACACTCCCCCAAAACACCTCAAGCCATTTCATCAGCCCAGAAAAACTAATTTCTAACTTAAATTTTCCTTATAGTAATCCAATAGTAATCATAAGCATACTGTTATTAATCACTCCATGTCTCTTTAAGTTCTTACGTCACAGGATCAAGAAGACCACCGTAATTCTCCCCTGGCCACAATCCCAGACTGACTCATCCAGGCTCTGAACCCCCAGATCATTGCCCGTGTTCAGCAGGAAGTAGCAAAATAAAAATATATTGCCCTGTTTTATCACTAAAAAGAGTCTGAGATGTTAAGTCTGGGCAAAGGGGGCCAAAGAAAAGAATGAAGAATTAAGAACTCAAATGCTGATGGCCTTATCTGGCTGCTGATAAGAAGAGCAAACAGCCTTGCTTGTCTGGCTGAGCTAGCAGGCGACTCCTAAATCAGAGTGGAATGTCCCTCCCTAAAAACTCTGTAAAAATCCTCCCCAGTAAGTTCACAGTGTGACTTCCCATTCTGCCTCGCCCGGATGAGGAACTCACCCAGGAGCTCCCCTTCCCTCCCTCTAATAAAGCTGCGTGAAGCTTTCTCCCATTCTCTCTTGATTTAAGTTCACTAACCTAACCTAACAATAACAATATATAAAATATGTAACAATATAGAATATATAACAATATATAAATATATAAATATAACTATATATAATATATAATCGTATATATATAATCATATATATGTGTGTATATATATATATATATTTCTTAAATTTAGCAATCTTGTTTTTATTATTAGAAGGAGGAGTGGCATCCGCTTCCATAATAGCTTGCCTCCGGAAACCCTATGAACCTGGAGGGAGGATGAAAGGCATTCAAGCCTCGAGGATTCTCCTTTTTAGGGTGGCTATGAGTCGCCTGCGACTCGATGGCACTTAACAACACCACAAACAACATTTTTATTAAAATTGTCGGGATGTTTCAGTACAGGAGGAACTATGAACCATGTTCCCCACTAGATGGCAGCATTACATAAAACGATAGTTTTCATTAGACACGTTTTTAAAAACCCATTTTTAAAGACCTAGTGTACATACATAATACAGATTGTATTTTTAAATGTTTTAAATAAACATTTACAGATTGAAGATTATTCTGTAGGAGCATGAGACAGACTCGAAGAAGAAAAGGGAATAAATAAAAGTAAACGGAGAGCCGGGTGAACCGGTGATAGAGAAAAGCGTGTCCACGAGAGACGTCCAGGACTCACAGCTGCCCTGCTGGTTCCATTTTTATTTGATGGCACAGAGAGCATTGGAAAGTTCAAGGCACTAGTAAAAATTATTACATGGAAAAATTTTTTTCTCAAATTATTTAAACATTGTGATGTTCTAACTTCAAAACAAAAGCAATGTTCTATTTACATGGGAACTAACTCACAGCTGAACCTGGGGCATGTTTCTGGGGCTGGAAGGATTGGCCATCTTTGGAGCAGCTGGTGGATTTGAACTGCAGAGAGGCTCCACCTCTGGGCTGACAGCACCACTCCCTACAGACTGTGCCACCAGGGTTCCACCTCTCTGCATAGGACAGTACTTGGGACTTCTCAGGGTTATTTAGCTAAATGCCATTTTGTATGAGAAAAATCTAATATATAAGAACACTTTTTCTAAACACAAGATAAAAGTTTTGATTAATCTTTTTTCTTTTTGGGAAGCTTGTATTATCTTAGTAGTAAATAAAACTATACTTCAAAATTTTTTTAAAGAACTTATTTTTCTATATCATATTCCAATATATAGTAGATGAACTGTGATTTGCTCTAAATGTATTGGATGAAGACTATAATTACACTAGATTCTCCTAGTAGATTACCCAAATCACCTTCAGAAAGAATGAGGGAAGTAACTCTAAACTTTCATATATGCCCAAATTACTGGGTATAAGACAGAATAGACACCATGCCTTTATATTCAATAGACATTAGCAACACTTCCCTTTCTAGGTAGAAACCTTGATGGTCACAAAAAGCTGGAAGGATCAACTTTTATTTATTTATTTTTTTAATTGTCTAATGGTGGGTGCTGGAGAAGGATGGGAACTCTCCTCCCATGCCATTAACTGCATCTGAAAACCCCCTAGAAGGTCAGCTATGTGTCGCTTCCAACTTGAAGGTACACAACAACAACAATGGTGGGTATACATTTTGAAAACAGTATGGCTACTCCACTTGGATGAACACTCCACTTTAAGGCTTTTTCCTTTGTGTGACCTGCTCCTGACATAATGAGAGAAAAGTAGTCCATGGGGACCAGCTCAATTCTCTGACATAATTTAACGAGGCAAGAGCCTCATTATTGCAAGGGCTTTGGGGGGCCCTAAAATTATCCCTTCATAAACGTAACTTGTCCAGGACCGAGGTCTATAATAGTCAATCATCTGGGCTTCATTGTGGTGTTCCTTTTTTTCTAATTCTACTCTTCCATAGTGGTCTGATCTAGTACTGCATGCATTTTGGATTTTGTTATATTGACAGAGCTGGCTGACAGTAATGTATATGGAGGTTGTTAAAGTAGAATATTCTCTCCAATCTTCCCAGAAAACAAATGCACCAAAGACCTGCCCTATATAGTCAAGACGCCTGCGTTTTTCATGCTCCGGGGCATATTGTTATCACCAGCTGAGGTCAAGGTCGAGAAGTGGGGCCCATCTCTGTGATGTAATACAGTACAATTAGACACAAAATGTGGATTCTGTGCCTGTTTCTCAAACAACTGGCGTGCGCTACTTTCTAAAAGGAAAGTTTGGAAAGCCAGACCTCCTGTAGTATTTTAATATCAATTTGTCTTTTGAAATATTAGTTGTAGGATATTTATGACAGATTTTGAAAACATCCCATTCTTCATATCACTTCTTGAATGAGTGTAAATTCAAAATGCCTGCCAGGGGGCTCTGTGTTTTTGGAGGGAACTAATATCTGCCCTAATCTAAATACCAAATGAATGTTAGATTGTCATTCTAGCTCAGCATTTAGCATTGGCCCTTGGGAAAATCAGGGCTTATTATTCTTTTTCAGATATGCAGAATTAAGAACCAATCTATTTAAACCTTGTTGCTGACATTACACCTGCATTTCTGGCATGGTAGGCACCGATGTACTGACTTACAACATTCGTCCCTAGAGAAAAAATGAGTAATAAAAATTTCCAAACAAATTTTCTCCAACTTCTTGGAGAGGGGAGCAGGTCAAGTCCTATTTGAGAAAGAGGAAATAGTCCCTTGTAATCTTTGTAAATATAAACTTCTCTCATCAAAGTCTATAGTCTTTCTAAAACAAGGCAATAAGAGTTAAAATAACCAACTGCTCCAACCAAACCTCCTGATCTCTCTTATCAAGCCTATAGATGCTTAAGTTTCTGTTTTCTTTCCCCATAAAATCTACTTTAAAATAACAAAAATCAGGCAGAGATGTAACAAGAGTGAAAAATAAGGAAAAGAATGAAGTTAAGCATATGTGACTGATACAGTTAGAGCTTTTAATATAGTGAAATGTTGATAAAATATTTACAAATATTGATGCAACTGTTGCAGCTTATATTATTTTAAAGACTTGACAATTGAAATTTCAAAAAAATACGAATTGTTTGAATGAAGTGCAGGGTAAGAAATCTCTAAAATATTAGAATATAAAAACTATTGTCCTTATCCTTTGATGATAGCTTTAAGAATTATTAAAAAGTTTAATTAAAGCTACTGAATATTCAGCATCAAAATGTTGGGTTGGCTCTGAAGTATTTTGGTAGGGACATTGCAAAGGCCTTAGGACATTATTTTTGAACTCTCAGATTCTCAGTGTCCTCATATTTTTATTTTTTATTTATATTGGTTTTCTTACAAAGTTCATATACATTATATTGCACACTATTCTTTGTTCACTTTGTCCTTCATACAATCTTTCTTATTTGTAATGTTTTATAAAATTAATCACCATTTGATACCTCCATCATCACCCTGGGGTGTTTTTTTTTTTTTTGGTACCTACCAGATCTTTGCCATTTCCTTTACCCCTTACCTCCATCCACCAAATTGTGCAACTCTATGATTTCGCCTCTACCCATCTTCACCCTCTGCTCCCACCTCTTCCTTTCTTGGATCCTCATACATGTTTTACTAGTTATCCTTCTAATTTCATAATAATGGTCTTACACAGTATTTGTCCTTATGAGACTGAGTTAGTTCACTTAGCATAATGCTCTCCAGTCTCTCCCAAGTTATGTAGTAATTTTTTAAATTGTTGTTCCTGACAGCTGCATAGTATTCCTTTATGTGAATATACCACAATGCCTCATTCCATTAAATTGTTGTTGGACATTTGGCCAGTTTCCATCTTCTTGAGAGGGTAAATATCTCTGCTATGAACACAAATCTGTACAAATCTCTGTGTATCAGTTCTAATTTCCTTGGAGTAGATTCCTAGTAGAGGAATAGCTGGGTCATATGGAGTTTCTATGTTCAACTTTTTGAGGAAACATTCAACTGCCTTCCAGAGTGGTTGTACCATTTTACAATTCCCACCAATAGTGTATGAGAGTTTCCACTTCTCCACATTCTCTCCAACATTTGTTGCTTGCTGCCCTGCTAAACTTTGTTACTGCTACTGGCTTGAGAGGATATCTCATTGTGGATTAGATTTGCATCTCAGTGTCTTTATTTTTAAGAATCAGTTACTATGAAGCAGGTTTTAAGATAGTTTCTAGCTCCAAAATAATTTACTTCCTGGATTTATAAATATAATACTCTAATTATCCAAGAAGTACCTTACTGTTCATGTATATTAAGTTTAGTATTTGTCTGCATTACTTTTCTACCCGTATTTTCTTAATAAATACCAAGAAGAAAAAATGACAATATTATTATATAAAACATTTTAGAAAACCATGATCGTGCTGAGGAGCTAAATCAAAAGTAGAAATGCAGCATGACTTAGGTTTCAACTCTGAAAATTCCCAAGGACTTAGTTGTCTGATAAGATTTATTTTTTCCTTCTAATCTGAGAAATCATTTGGTACAGGAACAAAGAGTTTGTGAAACGATATGTGGATAGAGGACTTGAGTCCCAACATTGTGACTGATGACTTATTTTGAGCTTCACTTCTACTAAAACCCATAAATTATAATGCTGTATAAATTGTAGCAGTAATTGTTAATGAAAATTAAAGTTTGTTTGTTTTTGTTGTTATTGTTAAGTGTCATCGAGTCTCCTGTGACTCATAGAAATCCTGTGTACAACAGCTCTGAAGCCTACCCTGCCCTGAGCCAATCTCATTGACTCTGAAACACCTACTCCCATAGCCCCAGTTATAGTGTCATTTCATCTCATCTGGGGTCTTTCTCTCCTGAGGTATCTCTCCACCCTTCTGATGTCCTTCTCCAAAGACCAGCCCCTTCTGGCCACGTGCCCAAATTGTGTGAGAGGGAGCTTCAAAATCCTAGTCTCCAAGGAGAAACTTGGTTTCACCCTCTCCAAAAAAGACCTTTTGTTCTCTTGGTGGTCTGTAGTAAGTTCAATACTCTTCTCCAGCACCACAAGTAGAAGACATTAATTCTTCTTCTATTATCCTTAGTCATTGTCCAGCTCATTCCTAGGTCCAGTCACGAGGTATCACAGGCAGAGTAGAAGGTAGTGATTGGAATTTTGGTCTTTGAGATATTGACCATTATAAATGTAAAGTTTACAAGACCTCTGCAGGGGTAAAGATAGCAGTAATAACTTAAAAAGTGCAGCAGAAACAATTTCCAACTGGAAGTGAGCTTACAATAGGATTTATTAATTATGTAAGAAAATTATAACTATGGTGTATAGTCAGCAGAAACTCAAGAACATCCTCAAATACAAGGCATACTAAAGGTTAGTGTAAAATAAATGCATGAGTAAAACATTTAGGGTAGTTAAAAAGCAAAATGATAGAAGAGATCACTAAAATAACAACAAAAAGCTTTTCTTAAAAAAGTCAGTGTAAATTAAGGAAACATGACATATTCAGTGGAATTAAAGTTGGCAGTTTAATAAGTAAAGTAAGACACTCATACACTAAAAAGTGTTCACTGTCAGAAAGAATTGAGAAAAAAAATCTAGAACATATAGTATTTAAAGCAAAAATGATTTAAAAAATGTGAACGTGAAATTAGGAAAGATGATTCAATCCAATGTAGTAAGCACTTCAGGAAGAAATTGAGAAAAAGGGATGGAGAGGGAGTATATAATATGCTTTGTAGTATTTGAAGAGGTAATGGCAGATTTTTCTTAGAATTAGTGACTTTACGCTAGCTATGATTAAGACCAGTGAATAAGGATGACAGATGAGGAATCGATACTTTGAAGTTGTAGTATTGGGGAAGAATACAGAATCTCTCATGGACTGCCAAAAGAACAACCAGCTGTGTGTTGGAGAAAGTACAGCCTGAATGCTCCTGAGCACCAAGGATGGCGGGTGGTGATGCCTCAACTCCTATTTTGGATATGCTTTTGTCGTTATATATCACCAAGTTGGTACCAACTTAGAGCTGTCCCTCTAGTGGGCTGTCAGAGGCTGTAAATTGAACATCTTCCTCCTGTGGAGCAGCTGGTGGACTTAAAGAACCTGTCTTGGGTTATTTCTCACCAGTAATAACTTCTAATAACAATAATAACGTCTAATAACCAGTAATAACTTCTAATAACAGGAATAAAAGTAATAACTTCTAATAACAGTAATAAAAAGAAAAAACAATAAAAAGAATAAAAAATAATAAAAATAAATCAATAGAAATAATAAATAATAAAATTGATAATAACATAAATAAATAATAATAAAAATAAATAAAAATAAAAATGAAAAATATAATACAAATAAAAGTAATGACTTCAAATAACCAGTAATAACATCTAATAACCAGTAATAACTACTAATAACAATAATAACTTCTAATAATCAGTAATAACAAGTAATAACTTCTCATCTATAGGCTCCCAGAGCTCTCTACTGCATGTCATTCGAAGGGGTCATTCCTTGGATACATGCTCGGAAAGGTCAGTGAAAGAGAAAGACCCTTAATGATATGGATTGACTCAGTGACTGTAACAAGGGGCTGGAGTATCTCAGGAATAATGGAGATGGCATAGAATAGAGCAAAATTCATACCTATTGTTCTTATGAGTATTGTTCTTATGAATGCTATGAGTCGTAGCCTACTCTGTGACAGACCAGGAGACATTTCCAAGTATTCTTTGAAAATATTCCAAACTATATTTAAAAAATGATGGTGTAGCAGTTTTCAGACAAAAACCTGAGTATCACTCATAGATCTTTCCTGAAAGAGATTATTAGAAGATGTAGGTCACAAGAATCAAGACACAGAAAATGTGCTATCGAGTTGAGCACTTCTAATAGTGACTCTATGAACAACACATCTGAACCCTGCCCTGTCCTATCCCATCTTCATTAACTCTGCTACAGTAGAGCCCATTGTTACAGTCAGTGTCAATCCATTTTGTTGGGGAGGTCAGTAAAACCCACAACAGTGAAAAAAATTACTGAATTTACAAGACTCAAAACCAAGGTAGAACTAAAATACTGAGTAACAAAAACAAATCAGTATTGCTTTCTAGTCAATTCAGACTCACGGCCATGCCTCATATCACAGAATGGAACTGCCCAGAAACTTTTCTTGACTGATTCTTCCCTGAAGCAAATCTCTGTGCTTTTTACATGTGATATCATTAGGTGGTGTACACCATCAATATTTTGATTAGAAATATAACACAACTGTTTGCATCACCCTGTCTCCGTATCTTTTCTTTTTTTTCATATCTTTTCAATCTATATGCGGAACAGATAATTTGGGAGGCTGGGATTTATGAGGAGGAATGTGGTATCAGTATTGGAGGAAAACTTATGTTATGCAGATGACATGACCTTGCTTGCTGAAATGGAACTGGACCTGAAGCTCTGGCTACAGAAGATCAAGTACTATAGTCTTCAATATGGACTGAAGCTCAACATCGAGTAGACAAAATTCTTACCTCCGGGCCAATTGGCAGCACCATGACTGATGGAGAAAAGATTGAGGTTGTTAATAGTTACGGCTTATTCAGCTCCACAATCAGTCCTCATGGCACCAGCAGTCAGGATATCAAAAGACAAATTGCACTGGGAAACTCTTATGTTAGGGACCTTTCTAGAGTACTGAGAAGCAAAGTTGTTAGTCTAGAGACTAAGGTTTGCCTGATTTAGTCCATGGTCTTTGCAGTTACTTGCTATGCATTAGAGAGCTGGACAATGATTAAGGATGAAAAATGAAGAATCAATGCCTTTGAGTTGTGGTGCTGGAGAAGAGTATTGAACATAACATGGACTGCCAAGAAAACAAATAGATCTGTCTTGGAGAGGGTGAAACCTTAATTACTCCTTGGAGCCTAGGATTCTGAAGCTCCTTCTCACATACTTTGGGCATGTGACCAGGAGGGACTGATCCTTGGAGAAGGATATCATGCTCAGAAGGGTGGAGGGATAGTGCAGGAGAGGAAGACCAGGAATGGGTTGGATTTATACAGTAGATAGGGCAATGGGAGTAGGAGTGTCAGAGTCAATGAGACTGGCTCGGGACAGGGAAGGCTTCAGAGCTGTTTTACATAGAGTCACTATGAATTGCAGGAGACTCAAGTGCATATAACATCAATGAATAGACATATCTCCAAGTAGCTAATTCTCTCTCTCCCTACACACACACACACACACACACACACACACACATATACACATGTTGACTACAAATACCCTAAAATGTCAGAGAGAGTAACTATGTAGCTGATTTTAATATATTCCAAGGTTCTTGTATTTTTGGGTGCAAAATATAAAGATAAGGATTAGTGTAGTTTTTCTTGAATTAAAAAAATATAACAAAGACAGTTCAAACTGCTTATAAGAGACAACTCTAGTTTTTGTGACAGAAAATTTTAAATGAAAGAAGTTGAAAAAGATGTACCAGATAGCATCAGCTAAAAGTAAATCTGTTACCAGCTAAAAGTAACTCTGTTATCAGCTAAAAGTGAATCTGATATAGAAATAATAATATAATGCTGGCAGGAAAGCATTCCTGTGGTAAAGAATGTTGTTATAAATAACTAAGGGAAATAATTCATTTGGAGAATAGAAACATTCCAAATCTGTGTGCTTCTAATAAGATAGCCTCAAAATATCTAAAATTATAATTATATGAAAAAATACACACCTCTGTAACTATTTTGTTGCTGTTGTATACAGTCAAGTCAGAACCCACCCATAACTGAACCCTAAGGGGTTTTCAGAGACACTAAATTGCACAGGAAGATCGTCCATCTTTCTCCTCAGGAGTAGCTAGTAGATTAGAAATGCGTATCTTTGTATTGGTAGAACTATTCCTAAACTTATGTCAGAAATTGGTTTACTGAAAGGATAAAAAAATTACTAAGGATTTGGAAAATTTGGTTTTGGAGGTTGTAAGTGGCATGTGAGGAGATGGCCCATCTTTCCCTTGCAGAGCAGCTGGAGATTTGAACTTCCTGCCTTTGGCTTGGCACTGCAACTCTTTACTCATTAGCTCACCAGAGCTCCCATATTCTAATAGGCTATTCTAACATAAGTTCGCACCAATTAAAGAAAATCTGTTTTTTTCAGTGTTATTGTCATTGTGAGGGGTCATAGAGTCAACTATAACTCATAGCAACCCAATGAATACTAGATTTGAACTTTCCCCTAGCCTATGCCATCTTCATGATCTCTGATACACTTGACTTATCTCATTGAGAGTCTTCCTGTCTTTACTGACCCTCCGGCTCTCCAAGCATAATGTCTTTTTTCAAGGACTGGCCCCTCTTAACAAAATGCCCAAAGTATTTGAGACAAAGTTTTACCATCCTTTCCTCTAAGGAGCACCCTACTTGTTCTTCTTCCAAGATAGACGTGTTTGTTCTTTTGGCAGTCAGTGGGATACTCAGTACTCTTCTCCAACAGTGGTTTTAAAAATCAACTATATGGGGGGGCGGAATCTAACCATATGGGTGCGGGGCGGGGGTCAACCTTATGCTAGATCTCCAAACATTAAAAAACAAACTCTGCTTACAAATCATCTCTATCAACACAATTACAATCCGATATAATCTATATCAACACATTAATATTATTTAAATGGGAGGTAGGTAAACAAATTATGACAACTTCCAACATTAGTATTTTTCGATTTCCATTATGCCCAAGTTTACAGAATCTTCCACCCAAAACTAGTCTTTCACCTTATAACATGAAAACTCTTTTAAAGGGTTTTGGTTTTGTAGCCTGCCACATTGTGATTCTTGAAGAGTTACAATTGTAACACAAATATGAAATTCCACAATTAGTTCCTGGCTTATTATAAATGCTGCAGTCAAGTCTAAGGACATATTGCGATGGGAAAGTCTGCTGTTAAGGACCTTTCCAAAGTACTGAAGAGCAATGGTGTCTCTCTGGAGACTAAGGTACTTCTGATACAGGCCATGGTCTTGCAATCACTTGTTAGGTATCAGAGAGTTGGACAATGACTAGGGAAGATAGAGGAGAATTGATGCCTTTGACCTGTGGTGCTGGAGAAGAGTATTGAGGGTACCATGGACTGCTAGGAAAACACAGATTCATCCTGGAGATGGTTAAACCAGGCTGCTCCTTGGAGGCAAGGATTCTGAGGCTCTGTCTGACATACTTTGGACATGTTGTAAGGAGGGACCGGTCCTTGGAGAGGGACAGCATGCTTGGGAGGGTGGAGGGACAGCACAGGAGGGGAAAGCCCTCTATGAGGTGGATTGATTCGGTGACTAGGGTAATAGGGATGGGTGTGTCAGAGACGGTGCGATTGGCACAGGACAGAGCAGAGTTTAGGGCTGTTGTACATAGGGTCGCTATGAGTCACAAGCGACTCAGCACATAACAACAACAAACAACAACAGCAACATTTATTTTTTATATTTGAATAAGCCTTCCATTGCTTGCTTCGGCGGGGGTGGGGGGGAGGGAGATGTTCTAGAAATGCTTCATTCATCACAGAATGAATTCTTTCCCAACTCAATATTATGCCTCAAAAACATCACTACCTTTTATATAACAGCAGCAGAAAGAAGGTGACAAGTCTCAATTGTAAGATCTTTTTATTAGTGTTCTGCCTTAATTTTACCAACAAAATATACAAAAATTCATTAATAACAGATTCATGGAAAGAAGAAAAGTTATAATAGGAAACAAAGAGTGTTGAGATAGAAGTAATCAGACATCTTCCCTGAATGTCTATAGGAGTACAAATAACCTTTTTTTCTTTTCCTTATAAAAAAAAAAGAAGAAGAAGAAATCAGCTTGGAGCCTGAGGGGAGTTCAGAGAGAGAGGGGGCAAGGCTAACAAGGGGCTGCCTTCAAAGATATGGAGACCCAAGGGGATTTTCATCACAGGATTTTGGCCTTGGAAGGTCTTTGAAGATTTTTGGATTTTTGCTTAACAGGTGGTCCTCTTGCCTGCTGCTGTCTCTGCTGATCTGAAGCCACACAGCTCAGCAGGACTCCTACCTGCTTGGTTTTCTGGAGGTTTGGCCTCAGGAACCTCTTCTTTTTTTTCCTCCCTCTGTTCAATGATTACTTTTCTTATGGGAGGGTTAGGTTTTCCTCCCCCTCCTTCCCACCCACAACCAACTGGCACCCCAGGCTTTGAGCATAAATACCATCCCATCAATTATCCCAGACAGAAAAAAACCTTGAAAGGAAAAAGCAGTAGAATGGCAAGTGACCACTAGATGGCAGAATTGATCAAGTAGATGATGGGTGAAGGCTGTGAGGGGCAGGTACAAAACCTCCAGGTGAGAGGAGAGTTTTGTAACAGCCTATGTCTCCACATTTCCCCCAGCAGTGCTCCTGACCTGCCCACAGGCGCTCTCAGCTAGGCCTGGCCTAGCTGAGATTTTACCTTCCTTAAGGATTTTACCTTCCTTAAGGAAATGGCACTTCAGGGAGTGACATCACAGCATCTGCCAGTTAGTGGTGTTAAACATTGGGCGATGCTGTCACTGAAGGTAAGAGAGGACATTGAAGGTTTCTGATTTGGGAAGGTTACATTCATCAGCCCAGTAAGTCAAACACTTACTTAAGTCTTCAAGCAGGCAATACCTGTATTTTGAGCCAATGTTTTAATTATAAATCCCGCATTCTTAGTTCAATTCTAGCAAATTGACCAAATTTAAGCAAAAGAATTTAAATAATCTATCCAATGACTCTGGCGACCTAGTGGTTAATAAGTTACATCACCAACTCACAGGCAAGCACTTTGACTCTATCAGCTGTTCTGAGTGAGAGAGATGGGCAATCTCCTTCCGTGCAATTTACAGCCTCTCAAAATCCCCTGGACCGTCAGCTGTGGATGGATTTCGACTTGAACAAGAGATAACAACAACAATCCAATGATTAGGAGCCGTGGTGGTGCAGGCTTTAAGTTCTTGTCTGCTAGCTGAAAGATTGCTATTTGTTGTTGTGTGTTGTGTTTTCAGAGGCTGCAAATCGCACAGGATTTGATTGCCCATCTTTCCCCTATAGAGAAGCTGGATGCTGCCCTGAATGTGCTCACTAAGTTGTGCCAAGAAATCTGGAGGACAGCCAGCTGGCCAACTGCTTAGAAAGGATCAATATTTGTTCCAATTCCAAAGAAAGGTGACCCAACAGAGTTTGGAAATTATCAAACAGTATCATTAATATCACGTGCAAGTAAGATTCTGCTGAAAATTATCCAAAAACGTTCAGAACAATAAGTCAACAGAGAAATGCGAGATGTGCAGGCTGAATTTAGAAGAGGTCGCACTACTAGGGATATTATAGCTAATGTTATGAGGAGGAATGTGGCATCAGGATTGTAGGAAGAGTCATCAACAATCTGCATTATGCGGATAACACAACCCTGCTTGCTGAAACTGAGGAGAACCTGAAGTTCTTGCTACAGAATTTCAAGGACTGTAGCCTTCAATATGGATTGAAGCTTAACATCAAGAAAATAAAGATTCACACCACTGGGTCAATTGGCAGCATCAGGATGGATGGTGAAGAGATTGAGATAGTTAACAGTTTTTGTTTACTTGGTTCCCCAGTCATCACTCTTGGTAACAGCAGCCAGGAAATCAAGAGATGAATTGCATTGGGAAAGTCAGCTGTCAGGGATCTCTCAAGAGTACTGAAGAGCAATGACATCAGGTTGGAGACTAAGGTGCACCTGATCTAGACTATAGTCTTTGCAATTATGTGCTAAGCATTGGAGAGTTGGACAGTGAATAGGGATGATAGAGAATTGATGCCTTTGAGCTGTGGTGCTGGAGAAGAGTGTTGAATATACCATGGACTGCTAGGAGTACAAACGGATTTGTCCTGGAGAGGGTGAAGTCAGAATGCTCCTTGCAGTCAAGGATTCTGAAGCTTCGTCTGACATACTTTGGGCATATTTCAAGGAGGGACTGGTCCTTGGAGAGGGACATCATGTTTGTGAGAGTGGAGGAACGGTGCAGGAGAGGAAGACCCTCGATGAGATGGATCGATTCTGTGATTGTAGTGGTGAGAATGAGTGTGTCTGAAATAGTGAGGTTGGCACAGGATATAACAACATTTAGGGCTCTTGTACACAGGGTCGCTATGAGTTGCAAGTGACTCGATGGCATATAACAACAACAACAACATTTGTTTGGGCAATGCTATTCTATAACACTAAGCCACAGTCAAAAGAGAAGTGGCTTGAACTCAGAAAGTGTGGTTTCCATAAAGATTACAGGGTTGAAAATCCTATGAGTCAATTCCAGCCTATCCTATAGAATCATTATGAGTTAGAATTGATTAAATGGCCATGGGATTTACTCAGCTCTTGGTTTGAGCTGACACAACCAAGTGATACATCATGTTATCCGTATTTATAAGATTTACAGAACACTTTCAATTTGGAGACAAAAATTGTGAAAACGTCTATAGGAACCTAGAATTTACAATAGGTAGTAGCTTTTATTCTGCTCCAATCTGGCCTCATTTAACATCTACTCAGAGCAGCTAGTGTATTCGAACCACATACTTTTGAGCTGGCAATTAATTCCTTACCACTAAGCTACCAAGGTTGCTAGTATTCTTACTATACTGGGAATATGCCTGTGTTATCTTGTTCCATCTTCTCAGAAAACTTAGAAAGCTGATAAATGACATTCTTCCTGACACACAAGAGCCCATTGCAGCAGCCACTGTGTCAATCCACCTGGTTGAGAGTCTTCCTCTCCTTCACTACTAACCTGCCTTTCTGAGCATCATGTCCTGCTCCAAGGGAATAGCCCCTCCTAGCAACATGCCTGAAGTATGTGAGGCGAAGCTGTATCATCTTTACCTCAAAAGAGCACTCTGTCTGCACTTTCTTCAAGACATTTTGTAGTTATGTAAATTGTTGATGTTATATAGTTTATGGATGTGCTGATGGGATATAATACTGAGTAAATAGTTGTGATTTTAGACTAACTTTTTCCCATGACAGCCACACAACAGATCAAGAAGTTTCTTTTCACCTTTCTTTATAATTCTTTATTTTTACTGTAGACTCATTTTAAATTTAGAGAAAAGTTAAACACACAGTACAAGAGTTCCCACATATCTTTTGCCCAGTTCCCCTTGATACTGACGTTTCACTTAACGATGGTACATTTGCCAAGCATAAAAAAATTAAATTTGATATAATACTTGTATCTAAACTATAGTATTTCTGAGGGTGTTCTGGTGGTGTAGAGAAGTTCTAGGAGTCGTGCTGCTAATCCAAACACATCACTTCTATGGCAGTTCAGAAAAACGTGGACAATCTCTTTCTATGTGATATGCAGTCTCCTGATAGCCAGCTAGAGAGTCAGCTGTGAGCCTGTTCCCTGTCAAAAGTGAGTGAGTGAGTGATGGTGTTTTCACTAATGAAATGTCCTCTCCCTGTTCTGGGTTTTAATCCAGGACATCATGTTGTATATTGAGCTTTTCTCTGTTTATCTAATGAAAGATGAAGGGTGAGGGATCATTGTCCTTGTCATTTTACCCCTGTCCATTTGTTCTGTTTTGAACCACTTTATCGATGTTGGGGTGTTAGATGGCCCTTAGCTGATTCCTCCAACTTATAGCAACCCTATAAGACAGAGCTCAACGGTCCCTCAGTCTTAGGCTGTACATCTTTATTGGAGCAGATTGCAGGTCTTTTCTGCAGAGTGACTGTAGGATTCAAACCACCAACGTTTCAGTTAGCAGCCATGTGTTTAATTATTGCATCACCAAGGCTTTGCTGTAAAGCACATTGAAACTCAGAAATTGAATACAAATCTCAAAGGTGATTGGTCAAACAGAAGCTCTGCTTGTGCAGACCCAGGCAATGTACATTTCAGATTGCATTTGTTCCTTTACTCATCCCCAAACTTTCTGGCCTTTCATCTCAGAAGGGGACAGTCAACATAGAAAAACAACTTACTTGGTTTTGGTTGGTGTTGCTATGTGTCATCGAGTCAGAACTGATTCATAGCTGATGGTCACAGGTTTTCTGTGGTTGTAAATCACACTTGAGGAGACTGTACATCTTTTCCCTATAGAGCGGGTTGTGAATTTGACCTCTGGGCCTTTGGGATTACAACATAATTCCTTACCACTAGGCCACCAGAGCTCACTTATATAAGCTTCCTTATTAAATTTACATAAATATAAGCGAGCACTGGTGGCCTGGAGGTAAGAAGTTGTACCACTGTCCCAGATGTATAGAAGAAAGATGAACAATCTTTTCCTGTATCATCTACAGCCTCTGAAAATTTGCTGTGGAGGGTCAGCTATGGGTTTGTTTCAACTTGATGGAACACAAACACACATACACACAGAGAGACACACACAAAGATGTCTACACATATCTAAAATGTTCCCCTCCTTGTTAACTTTTTGGCATGTTGAATCATTTAGTATTAGCACAATGATAGGCATTGGAATTCTCTATACATTATATAAAATTATTTTTTGTTTTCCTAGAAAGAAAGTAATAGAGCAAGCATTTTGAAATACATCTCTGAGGGGGATCTCCAGACAAAATCACGTTTAAATCTATGTCCATCAAGAGGGCTCTTTTCACATTGGCAATCATTCTAAAAACGAGATCCATGACAGTCACTTGGGTGAAATGGAGATGTTACATTTATTATTATCATGATTTTTGGTATAACTAATGAGACTGCTTGTACGTGATTGAAAGATAACTTTGCAGTTTCTCAGCTGCCGCCTGTGTGCTTGGGTTATATGCCTGTGACAGTCACAGAGATGGGAAGATTCTATTAAAACTAGAATCAAAGGCAGCAGGAGTGGGAGCCAGCCTCCATTAATGAACTATTGAAGCTGCTCTCCGACACAGAGAAGCACTAAATCACTGGTTAGATCTCTGGTGATTTCCCACTTGAGAGATGTGAAGAAAGTGGCACATTTGGAGCAACAGCGGAGCCTTTGCAGCTTGTCAAAATCCCTCCTAACGTGCAGGCTTCAAAATTTATTTTAAAAATCATCTACGAGAGCTACTGAAAATATTCCCATCCAGTACTTGACTTGGCAGTGACCCTTGAAGGAGTCCACCAGCATTGGAATTCATCAGACTTCCACTGATGGTCTCAGCCACTTCAGTCACATTTAACAAGGGATTTGTTCATGGCTCAAGATAGGGACTGGCCTTCCTGCCCCCCTCCCCCAAAAAAGCCCAAAAACCTTAATGAGATCATTTCACTGACTGCTTTCTTTTAACTGCAGCAGAATCATTACAGAATCGGAGAACTCTCAGACTGTTGGGCTAATTTCTGGCACAAATTAAGTGGCTGGTAACAGATCTTTATGCTGATTGTACCTTTTTATAATTGGAGTTTTCATTGTTGTTATTGTTGTTGTTGTTGTTATGTGCTGTTGAGTCGCTTATGACTCATAGCGACCCTATGTATAACAGTCCTAAACTCTACTCTGTCCTGTGCCAATTGCACTGTCTCCAACACACCATCCTGATTACTCCAATTACTGAATCAATCCACCTCATAGAGGGCCTTCCCCTTCTGCGCTGTCCTTCCACCCTCCCAAGCATGATGTCCTTCTCCAAGGACTGGTCTCTCTTCACAACATGTACAAAGTATGCCAGACGAAGCCTCAGAATCCTTGCCTCCAAGGAGCCACCTGGTTTAACCCTCTCCAGGATGAATTTGTTTTTTTTTTTCCTAGCAGGCCAGGATAGCCTCAATACTCTTCTCTCCAGTACTACAGGTCAAAGGCATCAATTCTCCTTCTATCCTCCTTAGTCATTGTCCAACTCTCTGATGCATAACAAGTGATAGCAAAGACCATGACCTGTATCAGATGCACCTTAATCTCCAGAGAGACACCATTGCTCTTCAGAACTTCGGAGAGGTCCCTAACAGCAAAGTTTCCCATTGCAATACATCTTTTAATTTCCTGGCTACTGCTGCCAAGAGTGTTGACTAAGGAGCCTAGAAAACTAAAGCTGTGAACAATCTGTGAACAATGGAGTTTCCATTATGAAATAAAATTTGTTTCCCTGTTCTTTGTAAAAGAGTTGTCACTTCTTTCAACCTTGTGTGATAATTTGCATTGAGCCTGGCCTTATGCATTCACTTAACTGGAGGTACAGTTGTTTCTAATTTAATTTACGTGTGTCTGTTAATCACCCTCTGTGATAGGCAGTATTCATTTTCACAAGTATCAAAACCAGTCTTTATGTTCCCTAATATACTATTGAGGACAGAAAGGGGTAAGAGGATGGGGGGGTGAATTAGGCAGGATATAAAGAAATCATTTTATTTTGTTATTTTGCTAATATATGTAATAGATGAATGGCACTTATGTTTCCAGATGCTGTGGCTGTATGTGTGGTTCCCAGAGGGCTCACATTCAAAGAAGTATCATATTTTATGGAGATTTGTAGTGGATAAGTAAACTGTTTAGTGACCTTATGATTGACTGCAGTGAGAAGTCTTAATGTGAGTTCAGTACTTTCTGACTTTTGTAGCTGATAATTACAAAATGAGTAAAATAATGAAAAAGGATGACAGAAAAATTATTGATATCTTTGAGCTGTCATGTTAGAGAAGAGCACTGCCCATCCCATGGATAGCCAAAAGACCAAACAAATATGTTTTGGAGAGGGTGCAGTTGGAATGCTCTTTGGAGACAAGAACACCTCACATATTTTGGGCATGTTGTTAGGAGGGGGTAGTCCTTGAAGAAGGACATGATGCTTGAAAGGGTGAGGGTCAACAAAGGAGATGGAGATCCTCAACCAGGTGAATTGATATAGTGACTGCTGCAATTGGGGGTCTAGGGTGTCAGGAAGTGTGAAGATGGTGCAGGATCGGACAGGGTTCAGATCTGTTGTTCATAAGGTCACTATGCATCGTACTCAACTTGATGGCGCCTAACAACAGCAAAAGTTTCTGTACTTAGTGAAATTTTTCTTTTAATTTGACAATAAACAATCAGTAGGGTCAGTAGACTAGCTTAGTTTTTGTTTTAATTGATTTATATTTAGTGTCTAGAGGATGGAAAATACAGAACTCTTTCTCTTTTTAGTCCAATGCTTTGGAGCTCTGAAAACATAGTGGGAAGAGTGGAAAGTCAGCGAAGGAGAGAAAGACTCTCAACAGGGTGGATGACTGCTGCAATGGGCTCTTGTGTGTCAGGAAGTGTGAGGATGGCACAGGACAGAACAGGATTCAGATCTTTAGTTCATAGAATCACTATGAGTCATGCTCAACTCGATGGCAGCTAACACCAACAACAGCAGCAACAACAAGAACATGGCATCAGGATTGGAGGAAGACTCACCAACAACCTGCATTGTGCAGATGACATGTCTTTGCTTGCTGAAAGTGAGGAGGATAAGAAACACTTGCTGCAGAAGTTCAAAGACTGCAGCCTTAGATATGGATTACATCTCAACCTCAAGAAAACAAAAGTCCTCACCACAGGACCAACAGTCAACATTATAATAGATGGAGAAAGGCTTGAAGCTGTCAATGACTTCAACTTGTTTGGGTCAACAATCAACACTCAGAAACCAGGAGATAAGGACACATATTGCATTGTGCAAACCTGCTGTCAGGGACCTCTCCAAACATGCATGATGAGCAATGATGCTAGTTTAAAGACTAAGGTGTTCCTGATTCAGGCCATGGTCTTCTCAACCACCTGCTATGCATCAGAATGCTGGACAATGAATAAGGATGACAGAAGAAGAATTGATGTCTTTGAGCTGTGGTGCTGGAGAGGAGTACTGAACATCCCATGAACTCCCACAAGAACAAACAGATATGTCTTGGAAAAAGTGTATCCAGAGTTCCCTTTGAGGCAAAAATCACAAAGCTTCATCTTTCATACTTGGTGCATGTTGTTAGGAGAGGCTAGTCCTTGGAAAGGGAAATCATGCTTGGAAATTGGGAGGGTCCGTGAAGAAGAGGAAGGACGCTAATGTATTGACATGGATACTCCAGCAATTAGTCTAATAATGATGAAGATGGCACAACAGAGGGCAGGGTCAGGCTGGCTGTTCAAAGAGTCACTGTGAGTCATATTTGACTTGACAGCACGTAACAACAATGACCTACACGTCAGCATTCAAACTTACAGAAGAGAAATAAGAAATAGGACAGTTTCCTCCATTTAAAATAGGACCTAGTAAGTAACATGCATCGCAATTATTCAAAAGATGCATCAACATTTATGTAAGAGGGTGAAGATTCTTGAATGCTTAGACTAAGCCACTTGATAAAACAAAAAACAGAAAAACAACAACAAAAAAACACACAAAATCATCTATCATTGACTGACCCCTACTAACAACATGCCCAAAGTCTGTGAGATGAAGTTTCACCATCGTCCCCACTAAGGAGTCCCCTACCCAAGACATGTTTGTCCTTTTGGCCATCCATGGAGTGTTTAGTATTCTTCTCCAGTACCACAACTCAAAAACATACATTCTTTTATCATTTTTATTAACTATCCCACTCTCAGATGCATAGTAAGTAACTGAAAAGACCATGGCTTAGATCGAGCATACCTTAGTCTTTAAACTGACATCCTTGCTCTTCAGTCCCTTGGAGATAACCTTGATAGTGTATATCGTATTGAGCTGCTAACCAAAAGTGCATGTGCTTCGAAGAAAAGCCTGCTGATCAATCCATCAGTTGATCCATGGAAGAAAGATGGACAGCCTACTCCCATCAAGATTAATTATCATGGAAACCTGGTGGAAAGTCAGGATGACTCAGAAACAACTTAGGGGTTTTAGGTTTGGAAGTGTACACCATCAATAGAAATTTTTCAGTAGATTAATTTAATTGGTGAGAAGGGAATCATTAGGACTAATTTAGTAGGGACATGGAATTTGTGTAGGACTTTGAAGGAAAAATTGGTTTTACGAAGCCTGGAAGAGAAAATAAAGACATCTGAAGAACTTTATGCAATTCAGACAAGAATCTCAGAGTCAGACAACAACAAAATGATTTTTAAAAATAATGGCATTTGTTGCTGTCTGATTCTGACTCACAGAGACTGTCAATTATTTTCCTGAGTCTGTGTATCTTTTTCTTAATATTTTTAAAAAATTTATTATTCATGTCGATGAAAATTTACAGAGACTTAGAATTCCCATTCATTCATTGTTGCACTTTTCTCCCCTCTCAACCCTGCCCCTAGTACACTACCCTCTTGGAAATGTAAAAGAAAAATTATTTCATTGTTTTACAAACCTACGCAGCCTTCGTTCTGGACTCCTGTCATGACAAAAATACCTAATCACATATCCCTTTAGCACTTAGGTTGTTTTCAACTCCTTGCTATTGTGAACAAAGCAGCAGTAAACATGGGTGTGCATATATCTGCTTGGATGACAGTTATGGTCTCTCAGTAGTGGAATTGCTGAGTCAAATGGTATCTCTATTTGCAACTTTTTGAGAAAGTGCCATACTGCCTTCCACAGTGGTTGCACTATTTTATACTCCCACCACCAGTAAATAAGGGTTCCAGTTTCTCCACAACCTCGCCAGCATTTGTTGTTTGCTGTTCTGTTAAATTTTGCTATTTTGACTGGGGTGAGATGATATCTCATAGTTGTTTTTATTTGCATCTCTGTTAGAGCTAGGGATTTTGAACATTTCTTAATGTGCTTGTTAGCCATCTGAATGTCATCTTCGGTGACGTGCATGTTCATATCCTGTGCCCATTTTTCAATAGGATTATTTACCTTTGTCTTGTTGTGGTGCTCAAATAGTTTATAAATTCTGGATATAAGTCCCTTATCTGATATATCATCACCAAATACTTTTTCCCAGTCTGTGGCTTCCCTTTTTACCCTGTTGGAGAAGTTTTTGGATGTGCATAGGGATTTGAGTCTTAGAAGATCCCATTCATCTACGTTATCTTCTCCTGGTTGTGGGTGAGTCTGTATATCTTACAGGAAAAGACTGCCCATAATTCTCACATGGAGCATTTTGGTGGGTTCAATCTTCCAATCTTTGGTTGGAAGTCTGAGAACTACATCACCAGGGCTAGTGGTTGTTGTTTTGTGCTATCAACTTGCCTGTGACGCATAGCAACTTTATGTACAACAGCTCTGAAGCCTTTCCTACTCTGAGCCAGTCTCATTGATTCCAACCTAACTATCCTCTTTACCTCAGTTACTGTATCAATTCATCTCATCTGGGGTCTTCTTCTCCTGTGCTGTCCTACCACCTTTCAAAGCATGATGTCCTTCTCCAAGGACCAGTCCCTCCTGGCCACATGCTCAAAGTATGTGAGGCAGAGCTTCAAAATCCTAGCCTCCAAGGAGAAAATTGGTTTCACCCTCTCCAAGACAGGCCTGTTTGTTTTCTTGGTGGCCCATGATATGCTTAAGACTCTTTTCCAGCACCACAACTTAAAGGCATCAATTCTTCTATCAACTTTCATCATTGTCCAGCTCTCTGATGCATAGCAACAATTGCGAAGGCCATGGCCTAGATGAGGTGCACATTAGCTTCTAGACTGGCATCGTTACTTCTCAATACCCTGGAAAATCCCTGACAGCAGATTTACCTAATGCAATTTTTCTTGATTTCCTGACTGCTGGTGCCAGGAGTATTGATTGTGGAGCCGAACAAGCTGTAAATGTTAACAACCTCATTCTCTTCTCCATCCTTTATGGTGCTGCCAATTGGCCAAGTGATAAGAATCTTTGTCTTCTTGATGTTGAGCTTCAATTCATATTGAATCCCACAGTCCTTGACCTTCTACAGCAAGCACTTCAGGTCCTCCTCAGTTTCAGCAAGCAGGGTTGTGTCATCTGCATAACACAGATTGTTGTTGAGTCTTCTTCCAATCCTGATGCCACACTCCTCATAAAGTCCAGCCTCCCGAATGATCTGTTCTGCATATAGATTGAAAAGGTATGGAGACAGGATACATCTCTGACACACTCCCTTCATAATTTTGAACCATGTAGTGCTTCCCTGCTCTGTTCTGATGACTGCTTTCTGGCCCAAGTAGAGGTTTCACATAAGCACAATCAAGTGATATGGGATTCCCATTCTCTTCAAAGTTAACCACAATTTTATCCACATAGTCAAATGCCTATGCATGAAACAGACATTCCTCTGGAACTCTTTCTGCCAAGATCCATCTGACTTTGGCGATAGGTACCAGTACCACAACCTCTTCTAAAACTAGCTTGTATTTCTCGTAGTTCCTTGTCAATGTACTCTTTCAATTGTTTTTGGATAATCTTCAACAAGATTTTGCTTGTGTGTGATATTAGTGATATTGAATGATAATTTTCACACTCTCTTGGGCCACCTTTTCTTGGAGAGGGAGCTTTGGTGGCCTAGTGGCAAGAAGCTGTCCTGAAATCCTGAAGGCGTGCAGTTCGAGGCCACCAGCTGCTCTGCAAGAGAAGGATGGCCCATATTCTCCCATGTGACTCTGTGTTAGTGGGGATAGCAAAGGGCTCAAGCAGAGCAAATCCATTTTTAGCCTTGTTGTATAGTTGGACAGTTTAAATGACCCCTATCACATCTTTAAGGTGAGACTTATATTGAACGTTAATGATTCTTGTAAGAAAAAAAAATCCTGTCAAGGATTGAGCAAATTGTTGTCTTAGACAATACGAGTTTATTATCAGTGGTGATCTTACTACTTTAATTCTTTCATGATCAAATTATTTCCTACATTTTTATTTTTTAAATATAATTTGTTTTCAGTAACAGAAGGCCTTGTTAAAATTAAAAGGATAATTTTTTCACATAATATGGTTTTATATATAATTATGTGGGACATATATGTCCCAAGAGGATTCTAGTGGTAAGATTGGTAGAATGTGGCTTGTTCCATCATATTTTCACAGTTATGTTGGTCCCTGTCAGGTGGTAGTATGTGCTACAACTGAGATATCAGCTTCCCAAGAAATCTGAAAGGCTGAAAGTATTAGTGGGTGATATATATCTCATGAACCATGAAGGGTTAAGTATATAGTTCCATGGTTTTCCATGGAAAAGAGAGAAGGGATACTCTGTGAGAGATTGTCATTCTCAATCAGGAACTATTTATTGAGCAAATAGCTCTTGACTAGTTATTCCTCTTGATTTGCTTATGTAAAATGAAGCAAGAATTTTCTGTTATGATAACATAAAAAGTTTTAAGAATCACCTTGATTTGAAATAAAATTCCTTGATGACTAAACATAAGATTCCCTGGATTGTTATGCTAGCATGGTGTTTCTTAAGGATCAAATTCTCAGACTGAATAAATACTACTGCTCATTTTAAAGCTTCTAGGACAATTAAAAACATATCCAGACTTTCACATTTATGGTTATGATTTTAATTCTTAATATTGTGTTTGTCTTCTATGAAAACCTGCCATATTCAATAGCCATATCTATGTAAATGAAAGAATAATAATGACAACTATAAAGAGGTATGAGAGCCACATCAATACTTGAGAACCCAAGAAAAATCAAAACAAAGCTGTGTACAGACAGTATGAGTACAGATCTGAAGCTTCATTGTTCTAATAAGCTATATGTTAATGAAACAATTATTAGAACACACAAAGGTCTTCCTTTTTAATTTGATAAATTGAGTGGTGACATGAGTTAATTGAGCCATTGGTGTGATAATAAGATGCAGTTGGTATGATTTATCAGAAGATGACATGGTTATAAGCATTGCTTCCTGAAAATGATGGCTGTTGCCACCATTTTCTGAGGTGAGCAGGTGAGCTGTAAACTTGGCTTAGTAATACACAGGCCAGAAAGCCCAAGGTGCCCTTCTTTGTTTCATCTAACTGGATCTTTTTTTTTTTTTAAATATATATTAGCTTGCTTATGAAGTGTGTATACATTTTGTTTCATACTATCCTTCATTCACCTTGTGTTATCATTCCCATTGATAATATTTTACAAAAATAATCAACTTTGAACTATGCCCACCATTACTCTGTCTTTCCAGATTCCACTGATTGCTCCTATTTTCTGTACCTTCCCCTTCAGCCATCAGATTGTGGGGCCCTATGGTTTCCCCCTGGCCATCTTCATCCCTCTGTTCCTACCCTCACTCTCTTGGATCCTCATACACATTTTACTAGTTATCTTTCTTTTTCTATAATAATGGTCTTATACATTATTTGTCCTTATGAGACTGAGTTAGTTCACGTAGTATAATGCTCTTCAGTCCCTCCAAAGTTATATAGAATTAAAAAAAAATCATTCTTCTGAGTGCTGTGTAGGGTTCCATTGTGGGAATGTACCACAATTTCTCAATCCATTCAGCTGTGGTTTGCTGTTAGGTCTGTTTCCATGTTCTTGTGCTGGTGAATAATGCTGCTATGAACATTGGTGTACAGATTTCCGTTTGTGTCTCAGTCTTAATTTTCTCAGGTTATATGCCAAGGAGGGGAATATCTGGGTCATATAGAATTTGCTTTTTGAGGATGTGCCAAACTGCCCCCACAGTGTATGAGAATTCTTATCTTTCCACATCTTCTCCAATATTTATTGCTTGCTGTCCTGATAAACTTTGCCACTGCTACTGGGGTGAGATAGAACTCATTGTGGTTTTGATTTGCATCTCTGCTAAGTGTATCTTTTAAAGCTGCCACATTAGTGGCATATTCACCAATTTTGTCCTCATTTTTTCCATATTTCACAAGTAATATCAATATTAAATTTATTTAGTCTACTTTTTAATCTATTTACTAAAGTGTTGAAGTGACAAACACTTCTCTAAGAACTTTGAGTTCTAATGTCAATAATTAAATAAACATTTTGGGACTTTTTCTAAGTCTCATTTTTATGCAGAGAGATCTTAATAAACTGAGATTATAGCATAATAACATATTGGGCTTCTACAGTTTGAGAAACAAGACTGGCGTTCATTTTCTTGTGTGATTCAGGTAGAATATTAGATGTTACCCATCATCTTGTGGGGAACTGAGGAAGAAATTATCACAAATTTTCTTGGAACTCTCACCTTACTATGATTTTCTCATTGTCACATATTTTGTAGAGTAAATGATGTTAACATGAATAAAAAAAATAAGTGTCATTAGTTGCTTAAGGTATATTTATAATGACATGGGATTTATTTCGGCCACTTAGAGATATTAGGAAAAATTTTTAGCATATATATCCATGTTAAAAAATATAAACCCAAGATTAGGAAATAAACTGATGCTTATAAGTTAGGACTGTTATATCTTAAAATTCCAAGTGAAATTGCCATTCTTCATTAAGTTTATGCTCCTATTTTGGATTTCTTTTTTTCTGTTTAAATTTCATCTGTGCATTTTTTTGAAAATTTACTTACATAGATGATTACATTCAATCCCTACAACTACATCTAAAGTTGGCATACCAATATCAATTTTAAAGATGGAAGAAGGTGCAATGTAGTTGTTTTCTTTATTATCCAATGTGAGATACAATTTGAGAGGAGATAAGGAAAACTCTTATTGGCTAATCCAGGAGGTAGCTTTAGTTGTACAGTAAGTTAAGGGTTGGGCTC
The DNA here is from genome assembly GCF_000299155.1 of Elephantulus edwardii. Taxonomy (NCBI): domain Eukaryota; kingdom Metazoa; phylum Chordata; class Mammalia; order Macroscelidea; family Macroscelididae; genus Elephantulus; species Elephantulus edwardii. The sequence goes on from NW_006399884.1 coordinate 568,715, forward strand.
TTAACTGAAAAATGGACAGCTAAGACTTGCCAAATTTGAAGTATAGGCATATGCATCATGGAAACAGAAAATATCGTTAACCTGGATTAGAAGCTTACTAAAATTTTGGAAATCTTCTCAAAATCACACAGTTAGGAAATCACAGAGTAAGGGTTTGTTTCCAGGACTTAACTTTTCCTCTATAGTCCTTTCCAACTAAATGGGGTTGTTTGGTGGTTTTGGGGGGGTTTTTTTGGGGGGGAGGGGTTTGTCTATCATCTAATTTAACTTTTTTAAAGCAATATATGTCTTCTTTAAGAGGACAAAGTTAGGGTTTCCTCTTCTACAATATTCATACTAAAATAGATCGCATGTGTTGTTTATATTTGAATATCAAACAGGAAAACACATCTCACCCTCAATAAATATTGGTGGATCTGAGTGAAATCACGCCACATGACCTTGAGTACTTTATGTGCATTTCTTTTTTGTATTGAGATTTTAATGAAAGTTTATAGAGAACTTGTGTTTCCATTCATTCATTGTTGCACATTTTCCTCCCAGTCCACTTTACTATACAGCTCTTATTCTGAACTGTTGTCCTACAAATAATACCTAATCATATGTTCTTTTTAAGCAGTTCTCCCCATCATCTGTTTCAATGCAGTGTTCATTATTTATCCCTCTTTTCTTAGTTTCCCCTCAACCCTGATGTCAGTCCTATTTTCAACAGTGGCATTATGCAGTATTTGTCCTTTTGTGATTGACATATTTCACTGAGTATAATGTCCTCCAGAGGCATCATTTTGTATACTATTTCATGAGTTCTTTGTTTTTCAGTGCTGCATAATATCCATTGTGTGACTTACTACAGCTTCTCTATCCATTCATTTGTTGATGGGCACTTGAATTGTTTCCATCCCTTTGCTACTGTGAACAAAGCCACAATAAACATGGGTTTACATATATCTGCTTGGGAGGCAGTTCTAGTTTCTTTAAGGTATATTTTCAGTAGTGGAATTGCTGGGTCAAATGTTATTTCTTTTTCCAACTTTTTGAGAAAGCACCATATTGCCTTCCATAGGGTTGCACCATTTTACACTTCCACCAACAGTGAATAAGAGTAACAATAGCAAAATTCAAGAGAGTAGCAAACAACAAATGCTGGTGAAGTTGTGGAGAAACTGGAACCCTTATATGTATTTCTTTAACAGTAAGGAATTGTCTTTTGCATTTACAAGAATTAATAGTTCCTGGAAGCCAGACAAAGAGCACTGGCAGTGTAGTCTCTACTGGGTCACTCTACTAACCAAAAGGTGGTACATTTTCTACATTTCTAACCCACCAACATCTCTTCAAGAGAAAGATGGACATTCTCTTCATAGCCTTGGAAACCCAGTGGAGGATCATTACAAATAAGAACTGACTCAACTGCAGTGAGTTTGCATTCCAGGAGAGATACATACTTATATTATGTATTCCTCCATTACTTGACATCTTGGTTCAATCAAATATAAATAATAGAAAAATGAGAGAGAGATGACTGTCAGATAGCTGAGGAAGCAGAAGAACCACACTTTTCCAGGAAGGCAGGAAAAGGGACATGTTGTTCTATGCAACCATTTCTTCAAAAACAGTCAATCTTCATACTGGTTTTACTTTGTCCATGTTGTCGTTGTGTTGTTTGATGCCGTTGAGTCGTAGATGACTCATAGCGACCCTATGAACGAACGGCCTGAGCACTGTTCGTACATAGAGTTTCCGGAGGCAAGCCATTTCGGAAGTGGATGCCTCTCCAGGGCAAACGTGTTCATTCTCTTAGCAGTACATGGTATAGTCAACATTCTTCTCCAGTACTACAGTTTAAAGGCATCAAATCTCCTTCTATCACCCTTAGTCACTGTCCAGATTTATGATGCATAGCAAGTAATTGCAAAGACAATGGCCTGTATCAAGCGCACCTTAGTCTCCAGACTGATATAATTGCTCTTCAGTATTTTGGACAGGTCTCTGAGAGCAGACTTTCCCAACATAATGCATCTTTTAATTTCCTGGCTGCTGGTGCCAAAGAGTGTTGATTATTGAGCCATGCAAATTAAAACTGTTTACAATCTCAATCCCTTTGTAATTCATCTTGATGCTGCCAATTGGTCCCGTGGTGAGAATGTTTGAACTTCAATCATATTGAAGGCTACAGTCCTTGACCTTTTGCAGAAAGCCCTTCGGGTCCTCCTCAGTTTCAGTAAGCAGGGTTGTGTAATCTGCATAATGCAGATTGTTGATGAGTCTTCCTCCAATCTTAATGCCACATTTCTCCTCATAGAGCCCAGCCTCCTGGATAATCTGTTCTGCATATAGATTGAAAAAGTATGGAGATAGAACAAATCCCTGGCATGCGCCCTTCCCAGTTTTGAACCATGCAGTGTTTCCTTGCTCTGTTCTGACAAATGCCTCCTGGTTCAAATATAGGAACTCCCTCAGCATTTCTTAAGCTCAAGGAACTGAAGAACAAATTCAAGCCTCAAGGTGCAATACTTAATGATACTTTGACAGAGTATTAAATGATCCAGGAAGTATTAAAAGAAAATTGAAAGAGTATACAGAGTCATTGTACCAAAAGAAATTGGCGGACACAGAGGAATTTCATGAGACAATCTATAAACAAGAGCCTGTGGTGATGAAGGAAGAAGGTCAAATTGCTCTTAAGGAATTGGCCCACAACAAGGCCCCTGGAATTGATGGTATACCAATTGATACATTTCAACAAACAGATACTGCCCTGGATGTGCTCAACAAGTTGTGCCAAGAAATCTGGAGGATAACCACCTGGCCAACTGACTGGAAGAGATCTGTATTTGTTTCCATTCCAAAGAAAGGTGACCTAACAGAGTGAGAAAATTATCGGACGATATCATTAATATCACAATATTAATATTAATATTAAGAAGCAAGATTCTGCTGGAGATTATACAAAAGCGACTGGAACAATGTATCAATAGAGAGCTGCCTAATGTGCACCCTGGATTTAGAAGTGGCCAAGTTACTAGGGATATTATAACTAATGTCAGATGGATCTTGGCTGAAAGCAGAGAGTACCAGAGGAATGTCTATCTGTGTTTCATTGACTATGCCATGGTGGTTGACTGTGTGAACCACAAAAAACTGTGGCTAACTCTGAGAAGAATGGGAATTAGACAATAGGAAAACAAAACAAATATACAATGCCTCTGAGTAGTGGTGTCAGGAAAGAGTATTGAATATACCAAGAATAGGCCAAAAAAAAAACCAAACAAATTTGCTTGGGAGGAATTGGAATCAGGGTACTTTTTAGAATCAAGGATGATTTGGGGCATGTTATCAAGAGGGGACAGTCTTTGGAAAAAGATATCATGCTGAGAATGGTAGAGAGAGAGGATCAGAGAAAGAGAGGAAGTTGTTCAATGAGATGGGTTGACATAGTGCCTATAACATACAATGAATTTGAGCATGTTGGTGATCTTGATGATCTTGCAATAGGATATTTTCAATCAGTTAGTTGTTCCTAAGGTTTCTTTGAGCAGTAATTAACTTGATAGTACCTAACAAAAACAAGAATGTTGTTGTTGTTATGTGCTGTCGAGTCATATATGACTCATAACAACCCTATGTACATTAATTCTGAAACTTGGCCTATCTTAGAGCCAATGTCATCATCTCTGACAGACCTAATCCCACCGTTCCAGTCATTGAGTCAATCCATCTCATCCTGAATCATCCTCTCTTGAATCCCTCCACCTTTCTAAGCATAATGTTCTTTTTCAAGGATTGGACCCTTCTGGGCCCATGCCAAAAGTATGTGAGACAGAGCTTCAAAAATGCTTGCCTCCATAGAGCAGCTTGGCTTCATATTCTCTCTAGTACTGACCTATTTGTTCTCCTGGCACTCCATGGTATGTTCAACACTCTTCTCTAACTCTTAACTCTTCTCACAACTCAAAGGCATAGATTCTTCTTCTATCATCTTTAGTCAATTTCCAGCTTTCTGATGCATAACAAGTTATTGCAAAAACCATGGCCTGTATCAGATGGACCTTAGTCCTTAGACTGACATCATTGCTCTTCAGTAATCTAGAGAGGCTGCTGACAGCAGATTTTCCCAGTGCAATTCATCATTTGATTTCCTAACTGCTGGTACCAAGAGTGTTGATTGTGGAGCCAACCAAGCTGAAATGGTTAACAATTTCAATCTCTATCAGGACGTTGCCAATTGGCCCAGTGGTAAGAAGAATATTAGTTTTCTTAAAGTTGAGCTTCAATCCATATTGAAGACTACAGTCCTTGACCATCTACAGTAAACACCTATGTCCTCCTCAGTTTCAGCAAGGTTGTATCATCTGCATAAGACAGGTTGTTGATGAGTCTTCCTCTAATCCTGATGCCATGTTCATCCTCATAAAGTCCAGCCTCCAGAATAATCTGTTCTGCAAATAGATTGAAAAGATAGGATGCATCCTGACAAACACCATTCCTGATCCTGAACCTTGCAGTGTTTCCCTGCTCTGTTGTGATTATTGCTCCCTGATCTAAGTATATGTTTCACATGAGCACAATTAAGTGTTCTGGAATTCCCATTTTCTCAAAGTCAAATGCCACACAGTCAAATGCCTTTGCATAGTCAATGAAAAATAGGTCAGCAAAATAAGAGAAAGACCTTCACGTTGTGGATTAATAAAGTAACTACAACAATGGGCTCAAACATAACAGGATGGTAGAATACTGGGCAATATTCTCTTCTGTTGACATTGTTGTTGTTATGTGTAGTCAAGTAGGAACCCACCTGCAGCTGACCCTTTAGTGGGTGTTCAGAAGCTATAAATCACAAGGGAGGAGATCGTGCATCCCTCCCCCTCAAAATAACTGGTGAATTCAAATGCCATGTTTTTGGGATTGCAGCACAGCTTCTTACCACTAAATCATCATAAGGTCAGTATAAGCTGAAGCCAACTTGATACTATCTAACAGCAACAATATGAATTATCTTTTAAAAAGATATAGAAAATAAGGAAGAAAACCAATTTTGATATTTTAATCATAAACTCTAGGTCTACTACCATTTACTTCCTAGGATATTTTAGACAAGTATTTTCACTACCTGGGTTTTAAATTCCTTACTTGGATGACAGAATTCAGCATATTTTAAGCTTTACTGTTCTCTATTTCCCCTGAAAATTAAGCAAGTGCACTACTTGATCCTTGATCCTGTGTGTGTGTGTGTGTGTGTGTGTGTGTGTGTGTGTGTGTGTGTGTAGTTCTGGCTGATGAGACATGAGGAGGTTTCCACCAGCCCTTTCTAAATCCTTTCATAGACCACTTTTAGCACAAGTCGTCTGAACATTTATTTTTGTTCCTTTTCTGAAAAAAAAAATAGGTGAGGGAGAGAGAAAGTTTCAAACATTAATTTTTCCTATCACTATCATATTAATAAGAGCTATATATAAAGATTAAATTTAAAAAGAATTACAACATGGAAAAAATCTCTACTTCCCTACATATTTTAATATCAGAATTTATTTCTGGAGATTTTGCTACATCATCGAGTTGTCAAGATGACAAATTTTTTAATTAATATTTAGTTCTATTAGTTCTCAGTTACTCTTTCACTGTTTTTTTTCCTTCCTTAATGATTTACATTTAACTCTGACTTGTCACACTATGTAACAATGTGATGTTGGGATCGTTGTTTGTTGTTGTTGTTATTATGTGCTGTCGAGTTGCTTGCGACTCATAGTGACCCTAAGTACAACAGCCCTAAACTCTGCTCTGTCCTGTGCCAATCGCACTGTCTCTGACACTCTCATCCCGATTATCCCAGTCACTGAATCAATCCACCTCATAGAGGGCCTTCCCCTCCTTCAGTGTTGAGATTACTTCACATAATTTCTGAGTGTGGTTAGGCATCTAGAAAATAGGACTTTATCTCAAAAAAGTAGTATTTAATTTTTATATTGTTGTTTGTGCCACTGAATTGGCATTAACTCCTACTCATGATGATTCTCTATATAAGAGAATAAAACTTTACTCAATCCTGTGAACCCTTACAATTTTGCTACTGTGCTTAAACCCATCCTTACAGTCACTACATCAGTATATCACAGTAAAGACCTTCCTCTGCTTCTTTGAACCTCCACTTTTCCAATTAAGTATGACACCTTCTTCTAAGTATGTTATTGTTGTTGTTGTTATCTGCTGTTGAGTCGCTTGTGACTCATAGCGACCCTATGTACAACAGCCCTAAACTCTGCTCTGTCCTGTGCCAATCGCACTGTCTCTGACACTCCCATCCAATTATCCCAGTCACTGAATCAATCCACCTCATAGAGGGCCTTCCCCTCCTGCGCGGTCCCTCTACCCTCCCAAGCATGATGTCCTTCTCCAAGGACCGGTCTCTCCTCACAACGTGTCCAAAGTATGTTAGACGGAACTTCAGAACCCTTGCCTCCAAGGAGCCACCCGGTTTAACCCTTTCCAGGACAAATCTGTTTGTTTTCCTAGCAGTCCATGGTATTCTCAATACTCTTCTCCAGCACCACAGCTCAAAGGCATCAATTCTCCTTCTATCCTCCTTGGTCATTGTCCAACTCTTTGATGCATAACAAGTGATTACAAAGACCATGGCCTGTATTAAACGTACCTTAGTCTCTAGAGAGATGTTTCTATGTATACTTGGGTAAAATACCCAAAGTATCGAGACTAGACTATCACCTCTTTTCTGGCTGTACTACTTTCAGGATAGAATAGTTCGGTCTTTTGATAGAATATGGCCTATGTAATTTCCCCCCCCAACACCACAACACAAAAATCATTAGTTCTTCTGTGATTTTCCTTATTCATTGTTCAACTTTCACATGCATATGCAGCAATTGTAAACACTATGGCTCTGACCAGGTCACTTTAATCTTTAATGTGACATTCTTATTTTATAGTACTTTAAAGAAGTCCTTGTTATATGATTAGTTCAATGAAATAAATAATTAGACTTTTTGACTGTTGTTTCCAAGGTTGTTGATGATGGATCCAAATTAAATATTAACACTTGAATCTTTTCTCCGTCTGGTATGATGTCATGGAGTTCCAATTACATAGTCTATGGTGAGTTACACTCCTAACCTAATAGCAATTCGTCCCTGATGGTTTGAATCCATCAATGGCCTTGGTGGAAAATGAAGGGCAGTCTTCTCCCCTGCAAATGTAAAACCTCCAAAAACCACAATGTGAGGTCAACAATGAGTTGGTTCTGACTTAACAGTTTTGCTCTAATTACTGGTTTTTGTTTTATGTACAGGTTCTCCATGAGCACAATAAAATATCCTGGAATTATAATCTCTCTCAACTTTATTTATAACTTGTTATGATTCATATAGTTGAATGCTTTTTGCATTTTCAATAAATGTAAGTAAACACTTGGCATTCTAATAGCATAGAGTGTGGAGTATTGAGCACCTAATAGAATAGACTAATGTTTGGATCTGGTAGCCAATAAGCAAGAAAAAAATAGCCTATCTCCTTTGATAGATTATTACAACATTAGAAGCCCTGTGAGAGTTACTATGACTTGGAACGAACTGCCAACAGTAGAGTTGGTAGTGGGGTTTTTTAATTTGTTTTTTATAATTTATTTTTTTATTTCCAAATTCATACCTTTTAAATAATATTCTTTTCTTCATGAAGATTCATTATTATTCAAGAAATAGAATTTTCAAAAATGATGTAATGAAATGAAAGTAGATTTTACTTTCATCATGAATCTCATTGTCAATTAGATTGCAATCATATTCTTCACAGTGATTTTCCTTCCTTATCGTTACCCCTTCTTGTTTTTGTTTTGTTTCCATTAGTTTATTTACAAAATTCAAATACAAATTTGAACACATTCTTTCAATTTCCCTCACTCCACACCCATCAAATTGTACAACCCAGTGATTAATCCCCCCTTCCCCTGCACATCCACATCCCTCTGCTTCCAGGCTCTCCCACCCCTCCTGGATCCTTATACTCATTCTACAATAATGGTTTTATACAATATTTATCCTTATGGGACTGAGTTAGTTCACTCAGCATAATGCTCTCCTGTCCCTCCCAAGTTAGGCAGTAATTTACAAAGTTATTGTTTCTGCTAGTATTCCATTGTGTGAATGTATCATAATTTCTCAATCCATTTATTTGTGGTTGGACATTTGGACTGTTTTCATATTCTTGCAATGGTGAATAATGCTGCTATGAACACTGGTGTACAAATCACAGTTTGTGCCTCAGTTCTTATATTCTCAGGGTATATTCCAAGTAGTGGAATAGCTGGGTCACATGGAATTTCTATGTTTAGCTTTTTGAGGAAGAGCCAAAATGCCTTCCAGAATGGTTGCACCATTTTACAATCCCACCAACAATGTATAAAGAGTTCCTTTCTTGCCACATCCTCTCCAACATTTATTACTTGCTGCCTTGTTAAAATTTGCCACTGTTACTGAACTGAGATGGCACCTCATTGTGGTTTTGATTTGTATCACTCTTATTGCCAGTGATTTGGAACATTTCTTCATGTGTCTGTTTGCCATTCTAATATCTTCCTCTGTGAAAATTCTTTCCATGCCTTTTACCCATTTTGTAATTGGGCTATCAGTGGGTTATTTTTTCGTTTTTTTTTTTGTGGAGGCTCAGGAGTATTCTCTAAACTTTTTTTATAAGACTCTTGTCTAAGATGGAATTACCAAATGTTTGTTCCCAGTCTGTAGGTTTTCTTTTTTACCCTACTGGAAAATTTTTTTGATGTGCATAGAGATTTTATTTTTAGAAGGTCCCATACATCAATTTTATCCTCTTTAGATTGTGCATTTCTGGTTGTATTTGCTAGTCTCTATACCTTGGACTAGTGCTTCTAAGCTTGTCTCTTAAGAACGTTATGGTTTTGGGGTTTACTCCCAGGTAAATCACCTTGAGTTGCTTTTTTTTTGTATGGTGTGAGATGTGCAGAGTTGGTAATTGTAATAAAAGTTTATCCGATGTTATCCACAGTTAGTATGATACATACCGTCAATTACCTTTGCACAGTCAATAAAACATAATATTTTTCATTTAATGAACAACAAATTATCCAGATATTATTTTAGTCAAACACAGGTATAAAATCTCCCACGTTTTGGGACTGTGTATAGCAAGTTGTTCATGATACCAACTATTCCAAAAAGTTTCTTAGAGAGTGGAACCCTTAGAGAGAGCTCACCTGAACTAGATGGCTGTGATTTGATTTATGACTCAACTACGGAATGGTAGCTACTTTTTTCAATCTTATTAAAATGTTTCTATTTGGGGCTAAATTTTAGGGGTAAAATGAGATAATCATTGTTTTCAGGCATCTCAGTAATTCTCCAATACCAACAAACATTTTTGTTTAATTTTATTTTTATTTTAATGTTAAATATTTTCTTGCTATCAGTCAAAAAATGTGGTAATAAGTACCAATGTGGTAAAGCTGAAACGATTTGAACAGTCAGACAAATATCTGTCAGGCAAATAGTGGCAGGAACCATCTCCAAACGTCTACTTTAAGTCATTATGTTCCTGTTGTTATGTACTATCAGGTTCAAAACAGCTCATAGCTGACACTCCAGAGGGTTTTCACAGGAAGCTAGACTTTATGAAAAAGAATGTGACATCAGGATTGAAGGAAGACCCACCAACAAGCAACATTATGCAAATGGCACAACTTTGCTTGCAGAAGGTAAAGAGAATTAAAAACATGTGCTTCAGAAAATCAAAGATTACAGCCTCCAATGTTATTGTATCTCAAAATCAAGAAAAAAAATGTCACCTATAGACCAATAGAGAACATCATAATAGTTGGAGAAAAGATGGAAGTTGTCAATGACTTCATTTTACTTGGATCCACAATTAACAGTCATGGAAACAGCAGTCAAGAAATTCAAAGACATGTTTCCCGCGGAAAATCTGCTATCAAGGACCTATCCAAATTGTTTAAGATCAAAGATGAAAGTTTAAAGATTAAAAGTGCACCTGATCTAAAACAAAAGTACTAGAAGAAAAACATAGCTTTTTAATTATGACTAGTGAAGAGCAACAATGTCAGTCTGGAGACTAAGGTGCCTGACCTAGATCATGGTCTTTGCAATTACTTGCTATGAACTGGACACTGGCTAAGAATGATAGAAGAAGGATCAGTGCCTTTGAGTTGTGGTGCTGGAGAAGAGTATTGAACATACAGTAGACTTCCAGGTGAACAAACAGGTCTGTCTTGGAGAAAGTGAAACCAGGCTGCTTCCTAAAGACAAAGATTTTGAAACTCTAAGTCACCTCAGACAATAATGAAGAGGCGTCTTTCAAAGGAAAAACTGGCGGGAAGAGGCCCTTGGGGACAGCGAGGGGAAGCTGGGAGTGGTGCACAAGGGAAAGTCACCTCAGACAATAAGGAAGAGGAAGAGGCTTCTTTCAAAGGTATCCAGGAAAAACCGGCGAGAAGAGGCCCTTGGGGACAGCGAGGGGAAGCTTGGGAGTGGCACACAAGGGGAAGTCACCTCAGACAATAACTAAGAGGTGTCTTTCAAAGGAGTTCTACAGGACAGTCACTTTCCCTTGGAGACAGTACAACTAAACTTAAGAGACACTGGTCAAAAGGAAGAAATGTCAGTAGTCGACGTGTCTGGAATCACAGAAGCCAAGAAAGCTTAAGATACAAGCTGTCAGATCATGGGTTGGACAATGGAAGATATTTTCTGAAGGGACTTGGCAGATGGGAAGGGTTATCCTGGTGGAGGGTAGAGCTGGGAAGTAAGT
>NW_006399884.1:582536-598766 GCF_000299155.1 Elephantulus edwardii
GAGGCGGTGCAGTTGGCGCAGGATAGAGCAGGGTTTAGGGCTGTTGTGCATAGGGTCACTATGAGTCGGAAACGACTCGACGGCACATAACAACAATAACAACAACAATCATATCATATGTTGTTGTTGTTGTTGTTAGATGCCGTCGAGTTGTAGGCGACTCATAGCGACCCCGTGAACGAAAGTCCTCTACACTTGCCTACATGACTTTTGTCCTCTCTCCAGGTTCATAAGGTTTCCCGAGGCAAGCTATTTACGGAAGTGGATGCCACTCCTGCTTTCAAGCTTGTTTTAACCAGAGAGCACCACCAAACTCTGTCCACCATGCGTAACCCTTATCACATTTGACACATCAGTGTCACAGTGTTCAGCTTCACAGCGACCACAAATTACGTCTGTATTGCAAGTGGACATACCATGGCTATACGACCTAGAAGACTGTTTGAACAAAAACAATGAAAAACAGGCCTTAGGGCTGCAGATTAGAGTCACCCACCTTTGGCTATTTCTGCCCGGCCACTTGGGGCACAGAAAAAGTCACAAGCACCCAGAGCCTTCCTTACCTGCCTCTCCTCAAGAAGCCAAAGGCCGCGTACAGCTGATACTAAGTCTCCCAAGACAGTAATATATGATAATTATTACATAATATATAATACATAATACATAATATATTATACATAATTATATTATATGTTATATGCTATATGATATATAGCATATTATACATAATTATATTATATGTTATATGCTATATGATATATAGCATATTATACATAATTATATTATATGTTATATGCTATATGATATATAAATAATGCTAAATAATTCACCTTTAGTAAAAGGCGAAATTTTACTCATCAAAAATGTGAACTCAAAACCATTTCTCATCTACTAGATTCACAGAGTCCCAAAGTTATAGCATATTTCATTGGTTATACTACATTCTTGGAGAATATTTAATACTAATGATAGATGTTTAGACATTATTGAAATAACAGACGTATTTAGTCTTTAAGCGCAGAAATTCTACTTCATAGAAATAAACCTGTGGATACTTTCCATATTTTAAATGTTTTTAGGTGCTATTGAGTCAACTATGACGTGTAGCAATCCTATGAACAACACATCTGAACCTTACACTGTTCTGCACCATCTTCAGAACTTTTTGTGTTAGTTCATTTTTCAGTCCATTTCACTGGGGGTCTTCTTGTCTTTCTCTGACCCTCCACTTTTCCCAGAATGATACCTCTCTCCATGAACTTGTTTCTCCAGAAAATATGCTCAAAGTAAGTGATAGGAAGTTTCAGCACCCTTGCCTCTAAAGGACACTCTGGTTGCATTTTCTCCAAGACAGATTTGTTTGTTCTTTTGGCATTGACCAACACTGTAATTCAAAGAAATTGATTCTTCTGTTATCCTAATTCATTGTTCAACTTTCAGACACATAGAAAGCAGTTGCAAATATAATGATTTGCCTCAAGTGCACCTTCTTCTTTAAAGTGATATTATTTGACACTTTGCAGAGATCTTTGAGTTATTTTCCAACCTCAATGCATATTTTGATTTCTTGAATGCTACTACCATGGGACTTGATTGTGGATTCAAGTAAAATGAAATCACTAACTACTTTAATATTTTCTCCATCTATCATGATGTTGCTTATTGGTCCATTGGTAATAATTTTTGTTTTCTTGATGTTGAGATGTAATCCATATTGAAGACTGTAGTCTTTGATCTTGTGCAGCAAGTGTTTCAAGTCATCCTCACTTCCAACAAGCAAGGCTGTGTCATCTGCAAAATGTGTATTGTTGATTAGTCTTCTTAGAACTCTGATAACATATTTTTCTTCATACAATCCAGCATCTCAGGTTGAATTGGCCTTTGATTTTGCTTACCATTGAAAAGAATGGAAATCCCAGAACATTTGAATGTGTTCATGTGGAACCTATACATAGACCAAGAAGCAGTTGTTGGAACAAAACAAAAGAACATCCATTGCATAGTTTAAAACCAGAAAAGGTGTGTGCCAGAGCTGTGTCCTTTATCCATCCAACCTGTATGCTCAATATATTTAAAAAACAAAACTAAAAACCTTACATTGATTATAATAATGAGAGATTAGAACTCCACAAGAAGACTTCTTACATATTCTATATCCTATATACTGTACAATTATAAAGAAAAAATAAGGCTATTTCCACATACTTAGTAGGAAAAATGCAATGTTACACTCTTAACTAGTTGAGCAAGTCAGTTAATATGCTATCGTTGGTAAATATAAAAAGCCAAGGAGAAATAAGGATATATCTTACTAGCATAGCCACAAAATTATTCTGGAAGTAATAATTCTGAAAATAATTTCCTATGGGGTGAGAAAGATGGGAAAGAGCAGAGATAGGAGGAAAGAGAAGTATAATAGCTGATAAGACTATTTGAAAGATACACAAAAAAGTAAAGCTGGGAATATATCAGTTTTAGGAATTTTAGAGAAATATATTTAAAAAGATTTAGCAAGGAAAAATATTTTACAGAAAATTTAGGAATATTTATTGATGTTATGAGTATTATCTAATGCAAATAGTAAGGAATTAATGGCTTAAATGAATCAGAGTGTAATATTTACACAAACATTTATATGACACTATATTTTTGTCCTTACATGCGTAAATGTAGAGTTTATTGCAAGATAGTCATGATAAAGCAAGCAAGTAAGATTTCACAACATTAATTTGGAGCAAGGACACAGAATTAATAATTATAGTAAAAAATTTAGTTCAATGGTTAGAGGCCATCTTTAGATTTCAGAATTTTAACTATTTTTGCTATTGTTGTTATCTTTCTTTTTTAAATTTTTTTATTGGTTTGCTCACGAAGTTTATATACAGTGTGTTTCACATTATTCTTCATTCATATTGTGTTATATACAATTATTCTTGTGCATTACGTTTTATAAAATCAATCACTATTGGGCTTTTCCCATCACTACCCAATCTTTTCAGGTCCCTACTGGGTCTTTCCCATTTCCTTCATCCTCTCCCTCCAACCACCAAACTGTGCAACCATGTGGTTTTGCCCCTATTTATCCTCACCCCTCTGCTCCCACTCCTTCTCCCTTTGGGTCCCCATACATGTTTTACCAGTTATCCTTCTATTTCTACAATAATAGTCTTATGTAATATTTGTCCTTATGAGACTGAGTTAGTTCACTCAGCATAATATCCACTAGTCTCTCCCAATTTATGTATATTTTTTAAGTGGTTGTTCTTGAGTGCCGCATAGTATTTCATTGTTTGAATGTACCACAATTTCCCATTTAATTAAACTGCAGTTGGACATTTGAGCTGTTTCCGTGTTCTTATAAGGGTGAATATCTCTGCTATGAAGATTGGTATACAAATCTCTATTTGTGTCTCAGTTCTACTTTCCTTGGGTTATATTCCTAGTAGTAGAATACATGGTTCATGAGGAATTTCTATGTTCAACGTTCTGAGGAAATACCAAACTGTCTTCCAGAGTATCTGTACCATTTTACAAGCCCTCCAACAGTGTATAAGAGTTCTCAGCTCTCACATCCTATCCAAGATTATTGCTTGCTGCCCTGCTAAACTTTTCTACTGCTACTGGGACAAGATGATATCTCATCGTAGTTTTGATTGGCATCTCTCTTATTGCTGGTGATTTTGAGCATTGCTTCATGTGTCTGTGGGTCATCTGAATGTTTTCCTCCATGAAGAGTCTTTCCATGTTATGACACTATTTTGAGTACAAGTTTAAAAAAGACCTCATAGGGAACATTTAGAAATATGACTTATTTGACCATTAGAGGCTAGAGATTTGTTCTTCTTTTGATGCACAAGAACATGAAGATCTCCGAAGGCTGAGGAACCCCAGGATGAAAGTCATGCTTTCATTCATCTATTTGTCAGCACATAGTGCTGACTTCCTAAAAGACAGCCAATGCTAGAGGTGCTAAAAGAATATAAATAAAGGCTGAACCTTCAAGGATTTCTTATTATATCAGTTATCCAGACACAGAAATAGCTAATTAAATACAATGTAATGGGTACTAGAAGTGATTTTATGAAGTTGTTGTTATGTCCTGCTGTTTTTGTTGATAGGTGCTGTCAAGTCAAGCACGACCCATAGTGAATCAGTGAACAACAGATTAGAACCCTGTCCTATCCTGTGCCACCATCACACTTCCTGACACGCTAAAGCCTGTTGCAGCAGTCATTGTGTCTATCTATCTGTTGGAGTGTCTACTTCTCCTATGCTGACTCTCTGCCTTTTCAAGCATGTTGTTTGTTTTCAGAATACATTGTTCTAATTGGTACAGCACTTGTCTATCAGTTTGTTGTACTAAGATAACTTGTGGGTTGCTGTGATGCTGAAAGATACCCTACCAATGTGTCAAATGCCGCAAGCATTAACCATGGTGGACAGGTTTTAGCAGAGCACCTAGATTTAGATAGACTAAAAAAGCAGGATTGGCTCTCCACTTCTTAAATAACAGGTCTCTAAAAAGCACTATGCACACAGATAGGTAGAGTATGTGCTACTAGTCAGAACTAACTGCAGTTTTTCAGAGGCAGTGACTTGAAGGAGGAGATTCTCTCATGGAGCAGTGGGTGGATTTGAACCATAACCCTTTGTGTTGGCAGTACAGCTTCTTACCTTTAAGACACCAGAGCTGTAACAGAGTAATGTGCATTGAGAAAAAACATGAGTCAACTTTTAAAAGAAACATGAAAGAAGTCCTCTGTGGCTGGTTTTGTCCACTCTGTACCTCAGAATTCTTGGTGTTGAGAATGGGGTGGATGACACCCACCATGGCTTGGCCTATACCTGATGGTCATGGGTGGATTACTGATAGGTTTGAGCCACATGGGTTTAATTTGAACTCATCCCTTAGTAGTTGAGTAAAGCTCAACATTATATTTCAAACACAAAAATAACGGATAGCAGTGCATAAAGACAAAAAGAACAACAAGTAGGAGGGAACTCTGGTGGCTTACTGATAAGAAGCTGCACTGCAATGCCAAAGGCACATAGTTCAAATCCACCATCTGTTCTGAAGGAGAAGGATATGTGCTTTACTACCTCTAAAACCCTACTATAGGGTCAGCTATAGGTCGATTCCTATATCTGGTGGATAAGGAGTTGCACTGCCAACTAAAAGACCAGAGGTTTGAATCTATCACCTCCTCGCATAAGGGTGATTATGGGTCTAATAAGAGTCCCTCCCTGAGAGGTGCAAAGAATCCATAGTGAGTCGCACTGTTAACCCCAAAATGGAGCCTCTTTAGAGGTTTGAATTCACCAAGGAGTCCATGCAGGAAAGATGGGTAATTTCCTCCTGTGCAGTTTACAGCCTCGGCAATCCACTGGAGCGTCAGTTATGAACTGATGGCAATGAGTTTTTCAGTGAGATTGCCAACAAAAACTTTGGAAGTTCAGGACCACCAAGAGGTCCCTGGGAAGAAAGGCCTGCTGATCAACTTCTGGAAAACCAACCACTGCAAAGCCTAAGAAGCACAAGTCTATTCCAATGGTATTACCACGACTCAGAACTGACTCAACGGAAACTAGGGGAGTGACTAATAATTTCAAATATATGTTTATATATTTGTCTTCAATCCACATATCAAAAAAGTGAAGTACCTGATTCTTTTACCTATTTTTAAAGTTGGGTTGTTAGTTTTCACATTGTTTAGCTTTTAGAGTTCTTTGCATATTTTTCATACAAGCTTAATTACTGTTGTTATTATTTACTGTTGAGTCAGAATCGACTCATAGCTGACCCTCCAGCAGGTATTTAGAGGCAGTAAATAGCACAAGAGGAGATTGCCCATCCTTCCTTGGAGCAGCTGGTGGATTTGAACTACATACCTTTGAGATAGCAGCACAGCTTCTTACAAATGGGTCACCAGAGCTCCCTAGTAGCCTAGTGCCAGATCTCTGACCAAGAGTTCCTTAATTAGATACATGTATTTAAAGTATTTTCTTCTAGAGTGTGACTTTCTTTTATTTCCTTGACAATGTATTAAATTAATTTGTTAAAACACTAGCAGTACCAGCACTGTAACACCTTTGCAATGTGTCATATTTTTCTAAAAGGAATAAAGAAAATACTAGGACCACTTTCTTCCTTGGGCAATTTTTAAATTCTATCTCTGAGTATTATAAAGACACGTAAGAAATTTTTTCATGCCCCACTTTTGTCTTCAGTCGGAAACCTTCGCCATGAAATAAAGTTTAGACTCACAGATATTCTCTGTCATATATTTAGTTTTTAAGAACTTTAAATCTTTGAGAAGTAAAAAGGAAACAGGCCCATTTATTAAATAGTACATGGGTCTGCCTGCCTTGGCTTTCAATGCACAATAAAGGAATCTTCTCAAATTGTGAACTGTCTCCTTTATTTATTGATCTTCACCTAGAAATAAGCCTATAGTAAAATACTTTCTCCATATCTTTCTCACTGTATGAAAACAGGGCTTTGGATCAATTGATTTACCCTCACAATTGATTAGGTACCTTTCTTACTATCTCTGCTGTGACATGAGACATGTAGTCATATGGATCTTTCATTAAGAAAGTCATTGAAAAGCTAAGGTTCATTGCATGCTTAAATGGTTTGTAGCCCACTCATTAAGCCATTAACTAACCATTAATATTGCTTAACCTCAAGCCCTACAGATAAAATAAGTTATTAGCTTTTTATCTTCCCAGGGCACCTTTAGCAAGTGAAGAAGTACATGGTTTTATTACAATCTGATGTGAATATTCAGAGATATGCAAAGGAAATTTAGATGGCTGGACTATTAACACTAATAAGATTTATTTGTGTATTCTTTTTGGTGCCTACCCTAAAGCGTAAAGTGTGAAAGAGTAACACAGACACAATACTTAAAATTTCTTTCCCCACCAATTAATTGGTGTTTAATGTTTTATACATGTTATTATGGCTATCAATAATATTCATTTAAATAAGAAATTTCATTTATGAAATGCTTAACTATATAGTAAAAATAAGAAAATGAAATACCTGCAAAAAATCATTAACTAGCCCAAGAGAGTTTGTTATATTTTACATTTGAGTTTTAAGTTTCTGTAATGATCATATGAAACATCTAAAGTTTTCTAATAGTATTGCTTTCTTTTAATAAGTTGTTGTCGATGTTGTTATCGAGTCGCCTGTGACTCATAGCGACCCTATATACAACAGCCCTAAACCCTCCTCTATCCTGTGCCAATCACACTGTCTCTGACAAACCCACCCCAATTACCCTAGTCACTGAACCAATCCAACTCATAGAAGGTCTTCCTCTCCTGCGCTGTCCCTCCACCCTCCCAAGCATGATGTTTTTGACAAGGAATGGTCCCTCCTTGCAACATATCCAAAATATGTCAGATGAAGCTTCAGAATCTTTGCATCCATGCAGTACCCTGGTTTAACCCTCTCTAGGGCAGTTGTTCATTTTCTTAGCAGTCTATGATATATTCAATACTCTTCTCCAACACCACAGCTCAAAGGCATATATTCTCCTTCTATCCTCCATAGTCATTGTCCAGCTCTCTGATGCATAGCAAGTGATAGCAAAGACCAGGGCCTGTATCAGGTGCACCTTAGTCTCTAGAGTGACACCATTGCTCTTCAATACTTTGGTGAGGTCTCTAACAGCAGACTTTCCCATTACAATGTGTCTTTTAATTTCCTTATTGCTGGTGCCTAGAGTGTTGACTGTGGAGCCAAGCAAACTAATTCTGTTAGCAATCTTAATCTCTTCACCATCTATCCTGATGCTATCAATTGGCCCAGTGGTGAGAATTTTTGTCTTCTTAACATTGAGCCTGAATCCATATTGAAGGCTGCTGTCCTTGACCTTCTTCAGCAAGTGCTTCAGGTATAGAAATTTAAATGTCTTAGTTATTAACAATTTTACAAATAATATAGGTTGTATGCATTGTGTATTCAGTTGTTGTTGTGTACCACAGAGGCCGTATTCTGTTATGTAACAGAGAGTTGGAACCGACCCATAGCTGATGCAGTGGTTTTCAGAGATAGTTAATTGCACAGGAGGACTTCAATGATCCTTCTCCAGCAGGGCTGCTGGTGACCTTGAACCATGTACCTTCGGGATTGCAGCACACCTTTTTGCCACTAGGAAACCAGGTATGGCTCTCTTTTAATAAAATATAGACATTTAAATAAGCCTTAGGTATTAACAGCTTTGCCAATAAAATAAGTTGTATTCATTGTACGGAGTATTCCATAAGCAAATCATTGGATGGCTGCATTTTTAATATTCTATGAGGCCAGAGATAGAATGATAGAATTATGCACAGTGACTAATTTATTGCAAATATATTTTATAAGAAATATAAATGCAGGCTATACACATGGATTTCACCTGATGGTATGCATAGGAATCGGATCCATTACATCTGTGGAAAGAATCACTGGAGAACCACAATATCAGCTATGAAAACTAGGCCAGGTGCTGATTGTGGAGCAGACCACCAACTACTCATATACAAGTTCAAAATGAAGCTGAGAAAAATTATATCAAGTCTACAGGAACAAAAATTTGACCTTCATTCTATCTCACTTGAATATCAAAACCATCTCAGAATAAGTTTGAGGCCTTGGACATAAATGAGCAAAGACCAGATGAGCCGTTGGAGGATATCAAGAATATCATTTAGGAAGAATGTAAAAGATCATTACAAAGACAGAGGAGAAAGAAAAGACCAAGATGGATGTCAGAAGAAACTCTAAATATTGCACTGGACTGCTGAGAAGCCAAAGCAAGGGAGGAAATAAAGATATTAAGGAGTTGAACAGAAGATTTGAAAGGGCAGCGCGGAAAAAAAAAATAAAAAAAAAGAAAGGGCAGCGCGGGAAGACAAAGTAAAGTGTGAAATGTGCAAGGAGCTGAAGTCAGAAAATCAGAAGGGTCAAAATTGCTCAGCATTTCTTAAGTGGAAGGAACTGAAGAACAAGTTCAAACCTCGAGTTGCAATACTTAAGGATGCTTTGAGAAGAATATTAAATGATCCAGGTAGCATTAAAAGAAGATGGAAAGAGTATACAGAGTCATTGTACAAAAAAGGAATTGGACACAGAAGAATTTCATAAAACAACATATGATCAAGAGCCTGTGGTGATGAAGGAAGAAGTTAAAGTTGCTCTGAAAGAATTGGCAAAAAACACGGTCCCAGTAATTAATGGCATACCAATTGACATATTTCAACAAACAGACGCTGCCCTGAATGTGCTCACCAAGTTGTGCCAAGAAATCTGGAGGACAACCACCTGGTCAACTGACTGGAAGAGATCTATATTTGTTCCCGTTCCAAAGAAAGGTGACAGAGTGTGAAAATTATCAAACAGCAACATTGATATCACATGCAAGCAAAATTCTCCTGAAGATTATCCAAAAACAACTGGAACATCAACAAAAAAACTGCCTGAAGTTCAGGCTGGATTTAGAAGAGGCTTGTGGCACTAGGGATAGTATAGCTAATGTCAGATGGATCTTGGCTGAAAGAAGAGAGTACCAGAGGAATATCTATCTTTGTTTCTTTGACTAAGCAAAGGCATTTGACTGTGTGGATCACAACAAACTGTGGCTGACTCTGAGAAGAATGAGAATCCCAGAACACTTGATTGTGCTTATGTGAAATCTATACTTGGGCCAGGGGAAAGGCATCAGAACAGAGCATAGAAACACTGCATGGTACAAAATTGGGAAGGGTGTGCATCAAGGATGTGTCCTATCTCCATATATTTTCAATCTATATGCAGAACAGATTATCCAGGAGGCTGGGCTCTATGAGAAGTGTGGCATTAGGATTGGTGGTAGACTCATCAACAATCTGTGTTATGTAAAAGACACAACCCTGTTCACTGAAACTGAAGAGGACCCGAAGTGCTTACTGCAGAAGGTCAAGGACTGCAGCCTTTAAAATGCTTTGAAGCTCAACATCAAAAAAATAAAGATTATCACCACTGGGCCATTTGGCAGCATCATGATAGATGATAAAGAGATTGAGATTGTTGACAGGTTCAGTATGCTTGGCTCTACAATCAACACTCTTGGTACCAGCAGTCAGGAAATTAATTGGCAATGTCTGCTGTCAGAAACCTCTCCAAGGTACTGAGAAGCAACAATGTCAGTCTGGAGACTAAGGTGTGCCTGATACAGGCCATGGTCTTTGCAATGAATTACCATGCATCAGGGAGCTGGACAATGACTAGGGATGATAGAAGGAGAGTTGATGCCTTTGAGCTGTGTTGCTGATGGAGTGTTGAATATACTCATGGACTGCTAGGAGAACAAAGAGATTCATCCTGGAGAGAGCGAAGCCAGACAGCTCCTTGGAGGCAAGGATCCTGAAGCTTCTTCTGGACATGTTGCAAGGAGGGATGAGTCCTCGGAGAGGAACTTCATGCTTGGGAAAAGTGGGGGGACAGCGCAGGCCAGGAAGACTCTCGATGACATGGATTGATTCCGTGATTAGGGTAACAGGGATAGATGTGTTGGTGACAATAAGATTGGCAAGGGATACAGCAGGGTTGTACATAGGCCTGTTGTACATAGTTGCTATGAATCGTAGATGACTTGATGGAATATAACAATAACAACATCAAGTCACCCATAAGAGCATACAAATTCATGCACATAGCTTTTATAAGACAGTTTTCAGGCAGATTTCTCCTAAGGAATAGCAATTACAATGCAAAATACACTATTTCTGCCAGTCTATAAGAAAAAAAAGTAAACAGTGCAACACAGATTCCATAAAGTTACCATTTATGCAAAAAAAGAATGTAGAGTAGAATGAACAATTTCTGAAAGAAAGAGGTTATAGTTCACATACCAGGGAACTCTGCTGGCCCTGTTGTTATTGTTGTTGATTGTCTTCAAGTCGAGCATGACTCCTAGTGACCCTATGAACAAAATGCCTGAAGCCCCTCTAAAACTATCAACACTTATCAAAGTTCATAGAGTTTCTGGAGGCATGTTGTTTAGGAAGTGGATGCCACTCCTGTTTCCAAACCTGTCATAGTATGTTGTTGTTTTTATGTGCCATTGAGTCACCTGAGATGTATAATGACCCTGTGCACAGCAGCTCTGAACCCCTCCCTGTCCTGAGCCAGTCTCACTAACTCCGACACACCAACCCTCATTGCGCCCGTTACTGTTTCAATCCATCTCATCTGGGGTCTCCCTCTCCTGTGCTGTCTGTCCACCCTTCCAAGCATGATGTCCTTCTCTAAGAATCTCTCCTGGCCACGTGCCCAAAGTAAGTGAGGTGGAGCTTAAAAATCCTTGTGTCAAAAGAAAGACTTGGTTTCACCCTCTCCAAGACAGACCTATTTGTTTTCTTGGCAGTCCATGGTATGTTCAATGTCCAACTCTCTGAAACATAACATGTAATTCAGAAGGCCACGGCCTGGATTAGATGCACCTTTATATCTAGACTGACATTGTTGCTCTTCAACACTCTGGATAGGTCCATGATAGCTGATTTTCCCAATACCATTAATCTTTTAATTTCCTGACTGCTGGTGTTAAGACTGTTGATTGTGGAATACTATGCTGCATTTTTTTTTAAAAAAAGAACTCAGGAAATATTGTACAAAATGGGTGACCCTGGAGGACATTATGTTGAGTGAAATATCTTCATCACAAAAGGACAAATACTGCGATGATGAGGCAATGGGTCTGTGGCCTGTCCTGGGACCTGGGGCCTTGGAGTCTCCCTCTACTCTGGAAAAAATACATTATTAACTTTAGAAGAATATTCTTTAAAAGACACAGCATTCATTTGTCTATTTGCTGTACTAAACGATTTGGAGTTGCTGTGATGCTGAACACTTTTCCATAGTGGTGTCAAATACCATAATGGTTACTCTTTATGTACAATGGTTGAATGAGCTTCTAGATGGATTCATGTGGGGAGCATCCATTTCCTAAACTTGATGCTTCTGGAAACTCTACAAACTCTCTTATAAATGTACAGAAATGATGTTAATTATAGAACAGAGTTCAGGTCTTTTGTGCAAAGCTTACTCTGAGTCATATTCGACTTGACAACAGTTAACTACTGCTAAATGAGACTACAGCTGTTATATCTGGAGAAACATTCTTCCATTTTGCACATCACTCTTTGTCAATGTTCTGTATGAGGTAGCCTGGGTTTGCTATGCTGAACCTTGTGCCATGGGGATATCAAATACCAGAATGGTTCCCCATTGTGGACAGTGTTTGGTGAAGCCCCCATTTGTAAAACAGGTTGGGAAGCAAGAGTGACATCCACTTCCTAAACCACATGCCTCTGGAAACTATGAACTTGGAGAAACAATGATAACTATGGAAAGACATTAGGTCTTTTGGTCATAGAGTCGCTGTGAGTTGATCTCAACTTGACAGCAATCATCAACAACAATAACATGAGCCACATTATCTTTTCATTTGAAAATCACCAAAAGGAGAATGAAGCAAGGGAAGAGAGAAGTACCACCAAGGAAAAAGAACCAGGACGTGGATGTACCCTCTGGACCTAGGGTCCCTGCACTGAGAACATCCTAGAACCAGGGGAATATTGACTCTAAGTCAAGGAATACTGGAACCACAAAAGTAGAAATCCTTTCCCTAAGGTTGGCACTCTGAATTCAGGCTCTTGCCTCCTAAACGTTCAGAAAATTAATTTCTGTTTGTTAAAACCATCAACTGTGATATTTCTATTATATCAGCACTAGATAAAGTAGACAGAATTTAGTACTTGGAATTGGTTTTTGCTCTAATTGAAATCTAAACTGTGGAAGGTTTGGGAATTGAGTAATGGGTAGAGGCTAGAAGAGAACTTAACAACAGGCTCAAATGTGTTAGAAATGATGAGGATGGCAGAGGATAATTCAAAAGGTCGCTATAAGTCACAGTCAAGCCAACAGCACATAACAACAACAATAGTAAAACTAGATTGTCTGGAGGAGAGTGTGGTAGAAAGATGGACCTCCAAGGCAATTCTAGTAAGGGCTCAGAAGGAAGTAAGGAAAGCTGAAGCACAGGAGGTGATGTAGACTGTAAGAAGCAGCAATGGAGATAACAGGGGCAGCAGCACCAGAAAATTGGCATGATCAAACATGAAAGCCAGTCTTCAGAGTCATGGAGATGAGTGTCTTCAGGCAAGAGGTCCTTGATGGAGTAGGGCAGTTCTGGGTTCTTGTCAAACAAACTAGGTGTATGAAATGAGACAGCTAATTATCTTCAGTCTGCAGCTTGCTAGCTGAGTGAGATGTGTCCTGGCATTTACCAGTGGATCTCTATACCATTTGCTCAATCAAGGCAGTGGCTAGGCTGGCCAAAGTGGCTGTGGGGCAGAAAGAGCAAGGAACCAAAAGCAGAAATTAAAGAAACAAGGAGTGTGTGAAGCAAAGCTGTCTCAGCTATGAGCAAACCCACAACCTTTTGTATCTCAAAGGATGGACCATGCACGGCCTCAAAGGATTGGGCCACAGTCTTCTGGGTTTCAGATAGTTAGAAAAGTCACCAATTTGGTTTTGGATGATGAGGCTACTGTTCATTCATGAGTGACATGGACATGGAACAAGAAATGTTACCAAAAGTTGAAAGGCAGGGCTGTCATGCCCAAGGGGCAAAATAATGGAGACTTTGGGGGCACAGGAAGTTGGATTAGCACTCAGTTGGGCAAGAGAATGGAGCCAAAGTCTAGAGTCTCGAAAATAAGTCTCAGAGAACAGAGGATTATTTTCAAGACTTGAGAGCAAATATAAATAGTTTTACTTGGTTTTAGACTTGTTTGATGCCAGTTATTCATCTTCCCAATTTATTCTATGTGTAATAGAATAACTATCTATGTGTTTCCAATATTACATTTTGGAAGCAGATAATTTGTATTTATATTTTACTGGTTCAAAGATGAAAGGGAGTTTACCCCGGAATGGAATGTAAACCTGAAGTTGATTTAAAGCTATAGATAATGTGACAGGTGTGAAAATGTCTTACATATGTCAAGTATATGAATTTAGGGAAGTCAAAGATAGAATATCTTGGACAGAATTGCATCCTCTAAAAATACGTTTGTGTGATTTTTAATAATTTTGTTATGTAGCATAAACCATAACTTCTACTTGTATCCAGGCAGGAAGAATCAGGTTATATTAAAGAAAATTAAGGGGTTTTATGTTAATGAGGTATTATTAGCGTGGAATGCATTATCCTTACTTAAGTCACCATGCTTACTCAAGTCAGTCTTGAACCAATAGAAGGATCATAGAGTGCAGCTTGTATCATCTTGAATCTCACACAAGATAGAGGGATAAAGAAGCAAGCAAAGAGTTGTTGTTAGGCGCTTTTGAGTCAAATAAAACTCAAAGCAATCCTTTGAACAACAGATCTGAACTTAGTTCTATGCCCTACCATCTCAAGTCCATTGCTGCAGTCACCATGTCAACCCGCCTGCCTTCCCAAGCATGATGCCCTTCTCTAAGCAATAACCTCTCTCAGCAACATGCCTAAAGAAAGTGAGACAAAGCAGAGAGCGAGGGACATTAATACCACGAAGAAAGAAAGAAAAGCCAAGGGCCAAGCATGTCTTTTAGAATCTGGGTATCAACCCAGTATAAGTTTGGTGCCAAAACAAATGAAGAGCTCCAAGAGATACAGATACTTGGAAAGAGTCAAAGACCTTCCCACACCTGCCAGACAGAGTAAATCTTCCTCTAGCACTTATACACCTTGAATTTAGTTTTTTATTCTGCCAAGTTAAGAAATTGTACTACAATTCAAAAGATGCATAGTTTGAACTCACCAGCTACTCTATAGGAGAACAATGGACAATTTCCTCCTGTGTGATTTATGGCCTCTAAAAACGCACTGGAGGATCAGCTATGAGTCAGTACCAATTTAATGGCACATAACAACAATCTTCCCAAAGGAGCTATGGTGGTTTAGTGGTAAGGAGTTGTGCTGTCAACCTAAAGGCACCCACTTTGAATTCAGTGAGAAAGATATCTCCACCCATGCAATTTCCAGCCTCTAAATACCTGGTTTAAAATTGATGATTCACAACAACAACATCCTCCCAAACTTTAGAGAGCGAATGTATGTCCATTGAAATTGTCCACATTTGGTACTTCTAGAGAGCTCTGATGGCCTAGTGACAAGAATCTGTACTGCAAACCTGAAGGCACACAGTTTGAGACTACCAGCTGCTCTGAGAGAGAGAAGAATGGGCAATCTCCTATGGGATTAACTACTTCTGAAAACCTGCTGGAGGTTTAACTATGAGTTGGATCCAACTCTATGGTACACAAAAACAACAACAACAAAATTATTATGTATTTCTATTATTATTAGTATTTCTATTATGCCAACACTGGATAAAGACATCAATTAATTGGAAAAAAGACATACATGTTTAGTAATTGTCCTAAAATAACACCCCGATTGCATTTGGCAGTGATCTCTATTTGAGTCTTTTCTTTAAAACAGTGATTGAACATGTTGTTGTTGTTGTTGTTATGTGGCATTGAGTCATTTGCAACTCATAGCGACCCTATGTACAATAGCTCTAAACGCTGTTCTATCCTGTGCCAACCTAGCCATCTCAAATGCACTTATTCCCACCGCTCCAGTCACAGAATCGATCCATCTCATCAAAGGTCTTCCTCTTCTTCGCTGCCCCTCCACTCTGCCAAACATGATGTCTCTCTCAAAGGATCAGTCCCTCCTTGCAACATGCCCAAAGAATGTCAGATGGAGCTTCAGAATCCTTGACTCCAAAGAGCATTCTGGCTTCACCTTCTCCAGGACAAATTTGTTTGCTCTCCGAGCAGTCCATGGTATATTCAACACTCTTCTCCAGCACCACAGCTCAAGGCATCAATTCTTTTTCTATCAACCCTATTCACTGTCCAACTCTCTGATGCATAGCACGTAATTGTGAAGACTATAGCCCGGATCATGTGTGTACCTTAGTCTCCAGCCTGATGTTGTTGCTCTTCAGTACTCTTGAGAGGCCCTTCACAGCCGACTTTCCCAATGCAATTTGTCTCTTGATTTCCTGGCTGCTGTTACCAGGAGTGTTGATTGTGTAGCCAAGCAAACTAAAACTGTTAGCTATCTCAATCTCTTCACCATCCATCCTGATGCTGCCAATTGGCCCAGTGGTGAGAATCTTTGTTTTCTTGATGTT
>NW_006399884.1:599608-613612 GCF_000299155.1 Elephantulus edwardii
CTCCCCAAACCCCACCCCCTAGCCCCAAATATAATCCACTCTACAACCCTCATTGCATACTCCTACGATAAAAATAATGCCCTAAAATATAATACTTTTAAATGGCTAGAGTAGTATATGGATAGAGAACTATCAGAAATTCAAACTGGATTCGGAAGCTGTGATCAAATGGACTTTGGTTGAAAGCAGAGAATATAAAAAAATGTTTATCTGTATTTGGAAAATGAATAAAGGACACTGAAGAAGAATTGATGCCTTGGAATGTGATGTTGGTAAGAATATTTAGCTTATCATGGACTGTCAAATAAATAAACATACTTGTGTTGAAAAAAGCCTGAGTGCTCCTCAGAGACTTTGTTTCACAAACTTTGGACATGTTGTCAAGAGGTTCAAGATCTTGGAAAATGTTAGGAAACACGTCAGGTCTGTGGCAGAGAGGAATACCCCCAATGAGATGGACTGACACAGTAACTGCTACAATGCAGCAGAGTTTGTGAGGATGGCGCAGTGTTGTGAAAGTCTCCCTTCTAATTGTACTTGATGCTGTTATGCATTAGAGCTGGTGTGACAGCTCCTAAAACCAACAACGATGTCAGTGTGGTCATACCAGGGCTGAATTTAATTTTATTTTTAAGTTATTCATTATGTAAACCTCCAGCACATTTTTAAGCTATAAAAGTTAAGTAATGGACCAGGTGACACTTCACTACTGAATGAGGTTTGTGTACATGCAATATCATTACGTCTGTGAAAAGTCATGCATGTGGCTTACAAAATAATTTAGAAGCTGATAATCTACTTTAAGGCCAATTTTGTAAGACTTCGAATTGTCTGGCTATAGTTTACATTTATTAAAATCATTTATAACTACTCAGCCTTCTACCATGGCCAGGCAGAGGTGCCTGTGTTGGCCTCTTACAGGTAGGTTAGTGTCATAAGCAGGGAGGTAGTGCCCTAGGCCATGCCTTTCAGAGGCATTTTAATTATTTTAAATAGAAAGTAAGGATAATGACATATGTCCAAAGAATAATGCAAATATCCTTTTACTGAAAATATGCCCTAAAACCTGAGGCACTGGAGAGGGTAGAGATAAACTTTGGTGGAGTTAGGACTCAGAGCACATAGAAAGGAAGGAGATACAGATACACTAGTCTTTTTGTGAAGCTGGCCTGCTTATCCTTTCTCCGTACCCTACTGAAATGTCTCATATTTAGTCTGGAAGGGACATATATGTGTATGTGCTAGATATAACTCTATGTTATAGGTAAAATTATGTTCTCCACAAAATATGTGTTTAAATCCAAACTCCTTTATCTGTGGACATAATTCCATTTGGTACTAGGTTTTTTTTTAATGTTAACAGTTTTAGTTTCCTTAGCTCCACAATCAACACTCTTGGTAACAGTAGCCAGGAAATCAAGAGACAAATTGCACTGGGAAAGTCAGCTGTGAGGGACCTCTCAAGAGTACTGAAGAGCAACAGCATCAGGCTGAAGGCTAAAGTGTGCCTGATCCAGGCTATAGTCTTAGCAGTTACGTGCTATGCATCAGACAGTTGGACAGTAAATAGGGATGATAGAAAGAGAATTGATGCCTTTGAGCTGTGGTGCTGGAGAGGAGTGTTGAATATACCATGGACTGCTAGGAGAACAAACAGCTTTGTCCTGGAGAAGGTGAAGCCTGAATGCTCCTTGAAGTCATAGATTCTGAAGCTTCATCTGACATTCTTTGGGCATGTTGCAAGGAGGGACTGGTCCTTGGAGAGGGATATCATGTTTGGCAGGGTGGAGGGGTGGCGAAGGAGAGGAAGACCTTCTATGAGATGGATCGATTCTGTGACTGGAATGGTGGGAATAAGTGTGTTTGAGATGACTAGGTTGGCACAGGATAGAACGGAGTTTAGAGCTCTTGTACATAGGGTCGCTATGAGTCGCAAGCGACTCTATGGCACATAGCAACAAAAACAACAACAACAGAGGAATATTAGCTTAGGATATATTTTAGTTCTAATTAATCACTTCTGAGATATAAAAGGAGCATATGGAGCACAGAAAGAATCAAATATGAATGGGAAAGACAGAAAAATGCAAAAATGAATGAATGGAAACCCAAAATCTCTGTAAATTCATTAAAATTAATAAAATAAAAATTTTAAATTAAAAAAAACCTATTTGTTAAGAACTATTAAAGAAAAAAAAAAAGACAGATGCTATCATGAGATTTCCACAAGATAACAAGAAGAGTTTTAGAGAACTGAGACAAAGACTTTTCTTCAGAATGGACAGAGTAAATTTCCTCCTAGAGGCCTGGATCCAAATTTGTAACCTCCTAAAGTAGAGGCTACCAGTGGTTCTGGAAAAGAAATATCTCTTCCTGTATATCATTAGATATACATACAAATGATAATCTCTTCCTGTATAATTTATGGTCTCTGAAAACCCCCGAAGGACCAGCTATCGATCAATTATGAGTCGATGGTACACAACAACAATTGCAAAGTGGAGAAAGTGAAACCAGGATGCTCCTTGAGTCAATGATAATGGAATTGTCTTACATACTTTGGACATATTTTAGGAGGAGGCAGTACTTGAAGAAGGACATCATACTTGGAAAGGCAGAAGATCAGCATGTGAGAGAAGGAGAGCCACAACAAGATAGACTGATATGCTGTTGCTTTGTGTCATTGAGTCAATTTATGATTCATCACAACCCTGTAAACAAAGGCTCTGAACATGCCCTATCTTGAGCCAACCTCACTGTCTTTGACACACCTTGCACCCACTGCTACAGTGACTATGTCAACTTTGTCCAGGCTTTTCATCTCTTGCATTGACCTTCTATCCTGTCAAGTATTATGTCCTCCAATAATGAGTCCTTTATGACAACATGTCCTAAGTATGTGAGATAGAGTTTCAAAATCCTTGCCTCCAAAGAGAAGTCTGGTTGCATCCTCTTCCAGGATAGATCTTTTTGTTCTTTTGGCAGTTAATGTAAGTTCAGTACTCTTCTCTAGCACCACAGCTAAAAGATGCAAATATTCTGTCATACTCATTGCCCGGCTCCCAGATGCATAACAAGCAATTGAGAAGACCATGGTCTGTGTCAGCACATAGTGACTATGATAATAAATACAAGTGTGTTTGAGATAATGAGAATGCCACAGCATATGGTAGGGTTCAGATTTGTTTTTCATAGGGTCACTATGAGTCACAGTTGACTCAAAAGCAATAACAATTTATAAGAAAGAATCTTCAGTGGTGTGATGGATAATGTATTGGGTTGTTAAACAAATGATTGATGGATTTAAAGCCATCAGCCACTTCAAGAAGAAAAATGGGCAGTAACCTCCTCCTAAAAAAGGTTTATAACCTTAGAAACTCATTGGAGGATATGTGTCAGAAATCTTGAAAATTGGCTTTCTATGCAATGTGTTGTCCCTATTTAAGGGTATAGACTCCAATTACCTTAACAACGGACATATGTCAACAGTTGTGGGACCAATATAAGAGAACGCTTTTCACATTGTGAGGAACAATGGTGGAGAGAGAGGATGAAGAGACTATGACAGTGTTGTAAAGTAACTATGGCAAAGTGTAACCAGAGGAATCTTGGAGGTGGAGCCACAGTTAAAGATTTTACTTGCTGGATGTTTGAATGAAAAACTCTAAGATAAATTTTCCTGCATGAGTGATGAGACCAGAGGTGGCTTTGTATTACTGAATTGAATCTGTACTTTCACTATTTGGAATTGTGGCTTGTTAATTTGGCTTGGGGCTACTAGATTAAACATGGATTTGCATTATGTCTTTTCCTTCCTTATTCTCAAACTATTCCCGTAATAAACTCCACAACTGTGATTACAGTCTATGAATCAATTTACAATGACTATTTGACCCAATGATTGGTAGAAATAGGTGCAGGAGCATGTGTGGTAGCATGTCTGACAATGCAGTTATTGTATGTTGTTGTTGTTGTGTACCATCAAGTCTGAATAGACCCATAGGTGACCCTCCAGTGGGTTTTCAGAGGCATTAAATCACACAGGAGGAGATTGCCCATTATCCCACAGAGTAGTTGGTGGTCACAAACTGGGTGCCTTCGGGATTGCAGCGCAGCTTCCCTTTTCTGAAGTGGGTAGAAGTCAGACTCAACCACCCTCATTTTGTATCTGTTCCTTTTACAGAGGGTGTCCGTAAATTAGATACTGCTTGAAAGCATTAAGTGGGTATGTTGTGTTAAACTATAAGATTAATCTGCTTATTAATGCCATCCTGTCATGGGTGTAATTGTGTTTCAAAAAACATGTGTCCGTTTGGCTGTTATGTGCTATTAAGTTGGAACTCACACCTAATAATCCAGTGGCTTTTTAAAATGCTGTAATTCACACAGGAGGAGACTTTCTCCACTGGAGTAGCTAGTGCCTTTGAACTGTCTATCTTGAGGTTGCATTGCAATTGCGTATGATTATAGCTCTAATTTGATTGAGTCATGATTACTAGTGATTTGTAGATTTGTAATAATAATCTTGGTCTGTCCATTTGCTGTACAGAGGTAACTCATGGTTGCTTTGATGCTAAACATACTGATATGTCAAATGTGATAATAGTTACCTGTTGTGGACAGTGTTTGGTGGAGCTCCCTGATTAAACAAGCTTGGAAACAAGAGTGGCATCTACTTAGAAAATAGCTTGCCTCTGGAAACTCTATGAACTTGGAGAAATGATAAAAGTTACACAGATATTCAGGTCTTTCATTCATAGGGTCACTATGAGTCTTCTATGACTCAATGACACTTAACAACAACAAGAAGAAAAAGCTCTGTTGGCATAGTGGGTGGAAAGCTATGCTACCAAGCCAAGGGAGGGTGATTTTGATCTGTGGCTCTCAGGCCTAGTTTTTATTGTTTTTGGCCATTCTTCTAAGTGGCACAGCACTGGTCTGTCCACTTGCTGTACAGGGGTAACTTGTGCTTGCTGTGATGCTAAACACTGTGACACTGATGTGTCATATGCGATAATGGTTACCCATGGTGAACAGTATTTGGTGAAGCTCCTGATTAAAACAAGCTTGGAAGCAGAAATGGTATCCACTTCCGAAATAACTTGCCTCCCGAAACTCTATGAATGTGAAGAAATGATGAAAGTTATGCAAGTATTAAGTATTTAGTATTCATAGGTTCGCTATGAGTTGTCTATGATTCTATGGTACTTAACAAACAACAGATCTGTAATTATGTAATTTAGCAGTCATTTAAAGATATCATTTCATCTCTCTCCACTTCCCTCAACGTGATCTGATGTGATCAGCCAAGCAAAGGGATTAGGGTGGGATGTGACAACATTTCTTTAGTCACAGCATGGATTCTGTCTAACTGTAGCATTACTGGAATGTGGCACGTATCATATTTTATCTCAAAATAGAAACAAGAAGAAAATGAGGGACTTGACTGCCACTTTAGGAAAGAAAGGCCAGGAGTAGAATGTATCCTTTGCAACAAGGGGCCCTGCATTAAGAGCCTCCTGGACTTAGAAGGATTGATACTAAGACTCATGAAGATTTCCAAGGAATGTAGAGCCTATAGGAGAAAATATAGAGACATACTTTCAGAGCTGATACACAGAGTGAAAACCTGCCCCTAGAGTCAGCAACCTGAATTTAAACTTCTAGCCTCCTCAATGGTAAGAGAATAAATTTGCTTATTAAAGTCATCCACTTGTCAGCTTTATATTTTCTCAAGAGTGATCCAGAAAAACCAGGATTCATGGTTGATATAGGGTGTTTCTTCCTAAATCAATGCTTTAGACAGCTCCAGGAGAGGCCACCACACCCTGTTAGTTCTGCAAGAAGGTCCTAATTTCCTTCAGCATATTGTTGTTAGGTATTCTCAAGTTTAGAACAACCTATTGTGACCCTATGAACAATAAATCCTGTATCATCCTCACATTTCCTGATACACTAGAGTCCATTGTGGCAGTCATCATGCCAGTCCACCTGGGGAAGGGTTTTCCTCTTCTTTGCTCACCCTCTGCCTTTTCAAGCATGATGTCCCTGTCCAGGGAATAATCTCTTCTAGTAACATGCTCAAGATATTAGTGATGAAACCTTTGGCATATACAAGCTTAGAATTCATTGCAGAACTCCACAAGTCTTGTTTTTTCCTGGTGTCAGACAGGAGCTTCTTCATACAGCGGGCCAAGTCCAAAATGGTGCGCTTTACTCCTGGGAATTCTTCCTTCCTGATACTGAGAGTTCACTCTTTCAGCTCACTTTTCTTTCCTTTATCTCCAGTTAGATGAAGAGTATTATAGGCCATATCCTAGGGAAACTTCCATTATATCAGATTAGGGCTGTGAAGAGATTAAAGGTGTTGCATTCCATCCTTAACCCTTTTACAACTATCTGGTATAACAGATCAAAGGGAAATCATTCTATAGCTCTGGTGTTCTACTGGTAAGAAGCTGCACTGCAATCCTAAAGGCATGCAGTTCGAACTCACCAGCTGCTCCACAGAAGAAGGATGGGCAGTCTCCTTCCGTGTGATTAACTAACTCTGAAGATCTGCCAGAGGGTCAGCTCTAACGGCAAACAACATTATATCATTACATGCATACACTTTGGGCAAAGAGGCATGATTCAGTCCATGGAAATCAGTATTAGAAAACAACCTATAGAATGGGATGTTAATTATGCTGGTGATTCCTGTATCTCCTCAGAACATTCTGAAAACACTACATGCTACAAAGTTCATTCAGTTCTATGGTTCTCCCAGATATGACTATCCTAAAAGCAGAACTTCCATGGTATTTTCAGAAAGTGGCTTGTTGTTGTTTGTTGCTATGTGCCATCAATTCACCTGGGACTCATAGTCACCCTATGTACATTAGCTCTAAACTTTGTCCTATCCTGGGAGAATCTCATAGTCTCTGACAGATCTAATCTGATTGTTCAAGTCATCGAGTCAATCCATCTCATCCTGGGTCTTCCTCCCCTGTGCTGTCCCTTCATACTCCCAAAATTAATGTCCTTTTCCAGGAACTGGTCATTCTGTCCACATGCCCAGAATATGTAAAATGGAGATTCAAAATCCTTGTCTCCAGGGAGTAGCTTGTATTCAACCTCTCGAAGACATACCTGTTTGTTCTGGCAGTCCAGAACAAGCTGGTATGTTCAACACTCTTCTCCAGCACCACAATGCAAAGATAGTGATCCTTCTTCTATCATCTTTAGTTAATGTCCAGCTCTCTGACAAGTAATTGTGAAGACCAGGACCTGTATCAGGCACACCTTAATCTCCAGACTGACATCGTCAATCTTCAGCATGCTGGAGAGATCCCTGACAGCTGACTTTCCCAATGCAATTCACCTCTTTATTTCCTGACTGTTGGTGCCAAAAGTGTTGATTGTGGAACCAAACAAGTGGAAGTTTTAACAATTTTAATCTCTTCTCTGTCTATCATGCAGCTGCCAATTGGCACAGTGGCGAGAATCTTTGTTTTCTTTATGTTGACAACAATCCTTGACCTTCTGTAGCAAATGCTCTATGTCCTCCTCAGTTTCAGCAAGCAAAGTTGCGTCACCTGCATAGTGTGGGTTGTTGATGAGTCTCCCTTGACTCCTGGTGCCACATTCCTCTTCATTAAGTCCAGCCTCCCCAATGATTTTTTTACATATAGCCCACAAAATTGTTCATGAGAAACTTTATCTAAGTCACTTTTCTCCATCTCCTCTAGTAACATCTCTGCAAATGTTTTTCTTTGTAATTTCACAAGTTCGTTCTCTCTAGGTTTGCTCCCTTTCCTATAGGTAACCTGACTGAGGTTTGTTCCAGACCCTGAGCCTTGTTCCAGAGATAGACTGCCAGCTAAGGAAGCAAAGTTCAACCAGCCACTTCCATTGGACTCAACCTCCCAAGTCGAAAATACCCACTCCCTCAAGGATTAACCCAGACGTTTGTCTTACTGAGGACCTATGAGTAGGTCCTCCAATTACCAAGAGAAAGGGGGAAATTAAGAGTCAAGATTTGTTATATATATATCTCTGGTCTGGCCATCATCTTAAGTCCTTTGTCATTGTTTTTCTCGAGTTCACTTCCTGAAAGGGCCTCAGGAACAAAGAAGTGACTAACTCCTCCTGTATGAACCTTACTCCAATCAGAGTGTGCCAAATGTTCGGGGAGGCCCTTGCTAATGAGCCCGCTCATTTACAAATTAGCCAATCACCATGCGCTGCCTCCATCTTACCTCACAAGTTCCCCAATCCCCTTGTATTTCCTTGCCCCCTCACTCAGTCTTTGCCACTCCCAGCACCAATAAAAACCCTCGTCTCAAGCGCTCTCAAGCGCTCGGGGCTCTGCCACATGGCAACTGTGTGTGTAGAGACCCTGCTCTAGAGCTTGTAATAAAATCCCTCATGTTCTTGCATAAAAAAAAAATAACTTAAACATGAGTAGGGGAAGTTTATACATACTATTCTATAAAATTATTGTCACCAAATTTATTATTTTCTTTAATATGCTAATTTCTCAACAGTTTCTACCATTACAAAAGCATCATAATTTTCCATACACCAAATATTTTTCATTTTCTGAGATTATTTCTGTAAGACTTTTGCTCTTATAAAATCATGTGATATTAAACAGCATCTCTTCATGTTAAAATTTTATCAATAATTAATTGTGGGGAAAAGATTCCAGCATGATGAATGTGAGACTGATTGAAAGAGGTGCTATTGTTTCATGGCAGAAAAAAAGAATATAATAATGTGCTATTGAATACAAGTCATCATGTTAAATTTTATAGTTAAAGTACAAAAACATCAAAACATTAAAATTTGAATTGAGTACAAACTTTTTAAGACTCTGCTACTGGAGATAGTAATTAAAAGTTTTTCTATATAATGATTAAAATTAGAGAAGCAAAGGTGTGGCAGGCTAAAATGTAAATGTTTAAATTTTTATTTATATATTTATTAACTTTTAGAAAAGACTGGTCACATGTAAAGTGGAGCAATACGAAATTAGAGGGCAGTAAGGACTATGTTCTTGGCTTAATGGAATAAGAATATTATTTTAATCAACCAAGCCCATGGTCAACAAGAACACAGTTTGAATAGTATAGTAACTCTGATGTTAATTTAAGAATAATTACACTACATTAAAATATGATACTAAATTAAGAGTAGTTTAGTAGTTATCAATCTTCATCAGCCGAGCATATATTATGAAGATGAAGCAGGACCAGACAGAGTTTTTTTCCATAGTACAAAAGGCCACCACCTACAACATGGACAGGGATATCATTGGTTCTTGATAAATAGATGCTACTTCCTAAATTAATTCAGGGTTGATCATTTCTTTTTTGGTGTAGTCATGCTGTCTTCTGAATTGTCCAAATTTCTATTGCTAGGAAAAATAGATATAAATTTAAAGAAAAAAAGTCTTTTACTTGGACCAGATTTTACTCTAGTAAAAGTACATATACACAAACCCACAAACACACACATGTATATTGAGCCAGGCCCTGGTCTTGTTGGATTGCTGATATTGACTTTCTCCATCAATTCTTCCAATAAACACAGTCAAGCTGTGCAGTCATCCATCAAGTGAGATCCATGTGTATAATAATCATTACATTTTTAAGAAAGGTATTTTCAATGCACAATCATTGATTAAAATTCTGTCATTAGATAGGTAGTTGCATTTCTGTTCCCAATATTTAAGTACCAGTCTTTCTTGTTTACAAATTTTGCATTCTAGCCACCAATTATTATTAATGCATCTTGATTCCATGTTCAATTAATTTTAGATAACCACAGTGGTAACATGTATTTGCTAGTCAAAATCTAGTCCAACTAGAAGTTTCTTTCTTAATTCTATTTATTAACTAATAGTAATAGCAATTGAAATTTGGACAATTCAGACAGCAGAACCTTTCCAGAAAATCATACAAGCCTTAGTGGCTTAGTGGTAAGAAGCTGAACTGCAATCCCAAAGGTATGTGGTTCAAATCCACCCACTATTCCATGGGAGAAAGAGGGACAATCTTCTCATGTGTGATTAATTGCTTCTGAAAACCTGCTGCAGGGTCACCTATGAGACAGTTTCAACTTGATGGCAAACAACAATATGTTTCTTTTAATATAATTATATTTGTATCTATATGTGTATTTAAAAATAAGTTTCAAATTTGGAAGCTCATGTGTGAAGCAGTTGGATTCTGGAGGGTGGGTTCTCTTGTTTTAGTAAGGATCGAGTATGGACTGTTTGGGGGTTTTGGTGGGTTTGGGTTGGTGGTTTTTTTTTTTTTTCATTCACAATCAGTTGTGAGCTAATTGGGTTTTCTACATTTAGCTAACAATGAGCTGTGGGCTGGAAGCCTCTTGTTTAGAGTCAACCATAACCTGATAAATAGGTATTGTATTTAAAAGGTGGTTGGACTCTCAAACCTGTGGCTCTGGGTGGGGGTGGGGGGTGGGGGGGGTTTGGTGTTGATTATGTTTGGAATGAACATTCTTTTAAGTGGTATGACATTGGTCTGTCAATTTGCTGTCTGAAGTAATTTGGTGTTGCTGTGATCCTGAAGGAAATGCCACTGGTATGTCAAATGATAAAATGGTTACCCATCATGGACGGTGTTTTGTTTAGCTCCTAGATTTAGATAGACTGGGAAGCAGAGTGTTATTGACTTCCTAAACAGCATGCATCTGAAAACTCTACGAATATAGAGAAACAATAATATTTATAGAACACGTTTCAGGATTTTTGTTCATAGGGTCACTATCAGTCATGCTCAATTTAATGGCACATAACAACAATAAACATATATTCAATGACTGGGGTATTAGGGTGACGTGTGTCAGAGACAATAAGATTGGCACAGGACAAAGCAAGATTCAGGGATGTTGTACACAGGGTCACCATGAGTCACAGGTGACTCTATGGTACATAACAACAACAACTCTTTCTCTCCCTCTCTCTCTAGATAGAGATAGAGAGATAGAGATCATATAGCTAGATATAGATATAGAGATAGAGATAGAGATAGAGATAGATAGATATAGGTATAGATGATATAGATATAGATTAGATATAGATGATATATCTCTATCTATCTATCTATCTATCTATCTATCTATCTATCTATCTATCTATCTATCTAATCTATCTATCATTGAGTCAGAACCAAGTCATAGCTGACCTGGCCCTCCAGCAGGTTTTCAGAGGCAGTTAATCTCACTGGAGGAGATTGCCCATCCTTGTCCCACAAAGCATCTTGTGGTTTCAATTGGATGCCTTCAGGATTGCAGTGCAGCTTCTTGCCACTGTATATCCACAAACACGTATTTGAAATATAGAGGATGTGCTATTTATAGTTGCCTGTCAACTTGCATGTCCTGAATCTCTGGTTTGGTAGTTACAATATAATCGTTTCTTTGATGATATCCGGTGTAAAAATATGATGAGATCTGCTATGAAAATCCTTGGGAATATGGCCTTAATCAAACACATAGACAGAGTTTTTTTTTCAAACTCTCTGCTTTTTGGTCAATTTTGACTTTGCATCTGGCTCCTACACTCCTTACCTGTCATTCTCACTCTGCAAGAATCTCTTAAAATTCTGTCTCTTTATAGTTTATTTTCTAGAAGAATTTATTGAATGTGCCAGTCATAACAATGCTATGCAATTTCATTCTGTTATTTTTATATGAACATATCTATCCAGTTTAAATAATATTATGTACTTTTTTAAGGAGGTGGAGTGACTGGGATAATTGGGATGGGAGTGTCGGAGACAGTGCGATTGGCACAGGACAGAGCGGAGTTTAGGGCTGTTGTACACAGGGTCGCTATGAGTCGCAGGTGACTCGATGGCACATAACAACAACAACAACGTAGCTTGGGAGGGACTGGAGTTTGTTATGTTGAGTGAACTAACTCAGAGCTAACTCAGTCCCATAAGGACAAATACTACATAAGACCATTACTAAAGAAATAGAAAGATAACAAAATGGGTAGGAGGATCCAAGGTGCAGAGGGTGGGTAGGAGTAGAAGGGTGAGGATGGGCTAAGGGTAATCATAAGGTCACACAATTTGATGGATAAAGGGAGGGGTGGGTGAAGGAAATGGGAACGATTCGGTGTGAAAAGCAAGGTATATAAAAAAGAGAAAATAAAAATTTATTTTTTAAGAAAGAAATAGCTTAGTCAAAACTATTTTTAAAACCTGAATAATATTCTGCTATAAAGATATGCAATAATTTATTTAAAGTCTTATTTGTGCTGATATTAGATTGTCTCCACACTTATCCTAGCAAACAATGCTATACTTTAGATTATTTCCTCTGGAGATGACTTCATACTTAGCAGTTTATAGATTATACAACCTATCTTATAAATTAAGTTTCGTAAGTACTCATGGGACACTAACTCTATTCCAGGCACTGTGGTATTCTCTCGGATTTAATAATAAAAGTTCCATGACAAAATGAGCTAATTAAACACAAGCAGTCCTCACTTTGCATAGCAGTGCAGGATTGTAAAAACATCTTCTCCTCCTGAAAATAGACAAAGCATCTTTACAGTGAATAGGAAAAAAATATATTTTTCTGAGATCCTTAAAATTTTTTTTAATCAACACATAGAGAGTAATTAAAACATGGGAGCACAGCTCCTTAAAAATATGTTGTTTGTTGTTGTTATGTGCCGTCGAGTTGCCTGCGACTCATAGCGACCCTATGTACAACAGCCCTAAACTCCGCTCTGTCCTGTGCCAATCGCACTGTCTCTGACACTCCCATCCCAATTATCCCAGTCACTGAATCAATCCACCTCATAGAGGGCCTTCCTCTCCTGCGCCATCCCTCCACCCTCCCAAGCATGATGTCCCTCTCTAAGGACCGGTCTCTCCTCACAACATGCCCAAAGTATGTTAGACGGATCCTCAGAATCCTTGCCTCCAAGGAGCCACCCGGTTTAACCCTTTCCAGGACAAATCTGTTTGTTTTCCTAGCAGTCCATGGTATTCTCAATACTCTTCTCCATCACCACAGCTCAAAGGCATCAATTCTCCTTCTATCCTCCTTGGTCATTGTCCAACTCTCTGATGCATAACAGGTGATTGCGAAGACCATGGCCTGTATCAGACGCACCTTAGTCTCCAAAGAGACACCATTGCTCTTCAGCACTTTGGAGATAAGGAGCATGAAATAGATCTTTTAAGTGTTGGATGAAGAATTTAGAAACAACAATGTTTAAGGCTCAGGAGCAAATGGAAGGTGGATATATAGAGAGTATATTTTCTGGCCTTCCAGTCATATTAACTGAATACCAGTTATTCTTTCACACTTTCCTTCATTCACATTGTGTTTCATACAATGATTCACATTCATTTTGTTTTACAAAATTAATCACCATTTAACTATACCCACCATGACCCTGCCTTTCCATATCTCCGCTGGATCTTTTGCATTTCCTATACCCCCATCTTCCCCAACCCACCAAATTGTGCAACCCTATGATATCCCCCCTGCTCATCCTCAGCCCTCTGCTTCCACCTTCTCCACTCCTTGTATCCTCATAAATATTTTACTAGTTATCTCTCTGTTTATACAATGGTGGTTTTACACAGAATTTGTCCTTATGAGACTGAGTTAGTTCACTCAGCATAATGCTTTCCAATCCCTCCAAAGTTATCCAGCAATTTTTTAAATTGTTACTACTGAAAGGTGCATAGGATTCTACTGTGTAAATTTACCACAATTTCTCTATCCATGCATTTGTGATTGGACATTTATGTTGTTTCCATGATCTTGCGATGGTGAATAAAGCTGCTATGAATATTGCTGTACAGATTTCCTTTTGTATCTAATTTTCTCAGTATATTTTCCTAGCAATGGAATTGTTACCTGGATCATATGGTGAAAGATTAAAATTAAAATAGTCCCTATAGTTTTCAGCTGAATTAAACTCAGGTTTCTATAGTTCTCAGCTAAGTTAAACTCAGGAAT
>NW_006399884.1:619277-689248 GCF_000299155.1 Elephantulus edwardii
CTCAGAACAGGACCACCGGTTCGGGGAATTTCTATGTTTAGCTTTTTGAGGAAATGCCAGACTTCCTTCCAGAGTGGTTGTACCATTTTATAATTTCACAGGGATTCAATCTTTAGAAGGCCCCATTCATCAATTTCATCCTCTCCTGGTTGCGTATTTCTGGCTGTT
Source organism: Elephantulus edwardii (assembly GCF_000299155.1). Taxonomy (NCBI): domain Eukaryota; kingdom Metazoa; phylum Chordata; class Mammalia; order Macroscelidea; family Macroscelididae; genus Elephantulus; species Elephantulus edwardii. The sequence goes on from NW_006399884.1 coordinate 619,446, forward strand.
TTTGTCAATCTCTTTATATCATAGGGTAGGCCTTCTAAGCTTGGTCCCACTTTGTCTCTTATCATCCTTATAGTTTTGGGCTTTACTCCTAGGTCTCTGCTCCACCTTTATTGTGGAATATTGGAGAAGAAGGGAGGGACTCTGGCCAGGACAGATTGCCTTAAGCTCTGCATAAGTGCAAGCCTCCCAATGGCCTTTAATACGGGGTGGAGAAAGCTCCCTTGTGTTTGGCTGTACTGACTGGAGAAAGTTTGCCACCTGGGAAGTCTGCTGCCTCATCTGTTGAGCTGGGAGTCGTCTGCATGAGGCTGAGGTTCTCCTAACTAATCTGCATGTCCCACATCTATAAGCCCACCCTATCCTGTCTTTATGTTTACATGGTCATATATAAGTGCACTGCAGTCCCCAATAAAATGGAGCTGGATTGACTCTCTGATCCTCTCCCAGAGTGATGTATTTCTGTTGTGCTTACCCTCATCAGGGTGTTGCTGTTAAGTTGGCGCGAACAGACAGTGACAAACCTTAAGTTAATGTTTGTGTATAGTGAGAGGTGTGGATCCTGCTTAAGCAGGTAGTAGTCCACTTTTGCCATTATAATTTGTTGACATGCAAGATGTGGAAAGTTGTGTATTAAAAATAATAGTTTTCATTGTATTGCTAGTATTTTTTAAACAAATGATTCTTTTGAAAACCATATTCTTAATTTGTACTTTTACTCTTCCACAACCTTAGTTTTCCCCCTTTTCTTATCTAATTCTGCTCTTTTACAGTTGTTTCCTTTCCCCCCTTTTTCCTTTCTTTCAGTGAGAGTTTATATAATATATGAGCTTTTCATTCATATACATTTTGTTTTATAACATTGCAATTACAATTTCATTAAGTCATTCATACACATTTGGATTTTGTTGGGTCCCTCCCCCCTTGTTGTATACTATAGAACTGGGTCTGACTGGCAAAAGAGGACATTGTCCCTTCTCCAGCAGAGCATCTGGTGGATTTGAACCATGCACCTTTGGGATTGCAGTACAGCTTCTTGCCACTAGGCAACAAGAGCTCCCATACACATTTTTATAACATTTATAACATTAATTATGGTTAGTTTAATTCATTAAATATATGTCTAATAAATTTCTTATTCTATATCCCCTTACCTATCACATAATTTACCAACATCATAAGAGATGGAGAAAAGATTGAATTTGTCCATGGTTTCATTTTACTTGAATCTACAATCAGCATTTATGGTAAGAGCAGTCAAGAAAGCAAGACATGTTGCATTGAGAAAATCTACTGACAAAGATTTCTCCAAAGTGCTGAAAAAATAATGGCATCAGTTTAAAGACTAAAGTATGCCTGATCTAAGCTATGGGTTGTTTTATTTTGTTTTGTTTTGCTTTTTCCAAATGGTTCCTATGCATCTGAAAGTTGGACAATGAATAATGATGACAGAAGAATTGGTGCCTTTGAAATGTGATGCTGGGGAAGAGTACTGACTATCCCATAAACTACGAAAAAAAATAAACAGGTCTGTCTCAGAGAAAGTGCAACCACTTTGCCTTAGAGGCAAAGATGGTGAAACTCTGTTTCACATACTTTGGGCATGTTGTCAAGAGAGGTCAATCCTTAGGAAAAGGTATTATGCTAGTGTAGTTGGCAGGTCAGAGAAAGAAATGAAGACCTTAAACAAGGTAGATTCACACAGTGACTATAACAATGAACTCAAGCATATTACAGGTTGTGAGGATGAGGTAGAAGGGTGCCAGATGCAGATTTATTGCCCATGAGGATACTATGAATAATAGATGACTCAAAGGTACCTAACAACAACTTTTTGATTGTTTAGTTAGTTTCTCCCCCTTTTTTTGTGTGTTTGTGTGAAGGCTGATAAGTCATATATTAATTACCGCTGATTAATGTGCTTAATTTAGTACACTATTTAATCTTCACCATTTTATGATGTGCTAGAAATAATGCTTATGTGTCTTTTACACTTAATGCTTTATTTGGTAACTTATATAGAAAACTAACTTCAATTATGTTGTTGTTGTTATGTGTCGTCGAGTTGCTTGTAATTCATAGCGACCCTGTGTACAACAGCCTTAAACTCTGCTCTGTCCTCTGCCAGTCTCACTGTTTCTGACACACCCATCCCTGATACCCCAGTCACTGAATCAATCCACCTCATAGAGGGCCTTCCCTTCCTGCGCTGTCCCTCTATCCTCCCAAGCATGATGTTCTTCTCCAAGGACCGGTCCCTCCTTATAACATGACCAAAGTATGTCAGAAGAAGCCTCAGAATCCTTGCCTCCAAGGAGCAGCCCTGTTTAACCCTTTCCAGGATGAATCTGTTTTCCTGTCCATGGTACCCTGAATACTCATATCCAACACCAAAGCTCAAAGGCATCAATTCTCCTTCCATCCTCCTTAGTCGTTGTCCAACTCTCTAATGCATAACAAGTGATTGCAAAGACCATGGTCTGTATCAGATGCACCTTAGTCTCCAGAGAGAAACCATTGCTCTTCAGTACCCTGGAGAGCTCCCTAACAGCAGACTTTCCCATCCCAATACGTCTTTTAATTTCCTGGCAGCTGGTGCCAAGAGTGTTGATTGTGGAGCCAAGCAGATTAAAGCTGTGAACAATCTCAATCTCTTTACCATCCATCCTGATGCTGTCAATTGGTCCAGTGGTGAAAATCTTAGTCTTCTTGGCATTGAGCCTCAGTCTATGTTGAAAGCTGCAGTCCTTGAGCCTCAGCAGCAAGTGCTTCAGGTCCTCCTCAGTTTCAGCAAGCAGGGTTGTGTCATCTGCATAACACAGATTGTTGATAGATCTTCCACTAATCCTGATGTTGCATTTCTCCTCATAGAGCCCAGCCTCCCAGATAAGATGTTCTGCATACAGGTTGGAAAGGTATGGAGATAGGAAAGTGAATTATAAAAAAATGTGCTTTTTAAGATGAATAAAGCAATTGCAATCTCTCTAAGCCCTTTACCACTAGTTATGGTAAGGAAAATGGTAATACACAAGTAAGATTAGTTCCATAGAGAACACTATTTTATTCAATGACTAAAATCAGCCCTTTGCCCTTTACTAAAAATGGCACATTTTAGAACAATGTGCTTTTGGCGATGATTTATTCAATTCTTAACAACGTGTTTTATTAAAATAACTCCATTTTAAATACCGCTTTTAACTTGTATTTATTCCTCATAATAAATTTAGCTGAATTATCAAATTTTATTACAATATGAATTTAATAAACTGTTTCTATTTTTAGAATGGTCAGAATCTTTGTTTCCTTTATATTGAGCTTCAGTCATATTGAAGGTTGCAGTCCTTGACCTTCTGCAGCAAGTGGTTCAGGTCCTCCTTAGTTTCAGCCAGCAGGGTTATATCACCTGCCTAATGCAGGTTGGTGAGTCTTCCTCCTATTCTGATGCCACACTCCTTTTCATAGAGTCTAACGTCCTGGATAATCTCTTCTGCATATAGATTGAAAAGGTATGGAGATAGGACACATCCCTGGCATACACTCTTCCCAATTTTGAATCATGCAGTGTTTCCTTGCTCTATTCTGACGACTGTCTCCTGGTCCAAGTATAGATTTCTCATAAGCACAATCAAGTGTTCTGGGATTCCCATTCTTCTCAAAGTTAGCCAGAGCTTGTTGTGATCCACACAGTCATATCTTTGCACAGTCAATGAAACACAGATGGAAATCCTCTGGTACTCTCTGCTTGCAGCCAAGATCCATCTAACATTAGCTAGAACATCCCTAGTACCACAGCCTCTTCTAAACTCAGCCTGCTTATCTGGCAGTTCTCTGTTGATGTGATGCTCCAGTCATTGTTGGATAATCTTCAGCAGAATCTTGCATACATGTGAAAGTAATGATATTGTTCTATAATTTCTGCACTCTGTCAGGTCACCTTTCTTTGGCGCAGGAACAAATAGAGATCTCTTCCAGTCAGTTGGCCGGGTGACTGTCTTCCAGATTTCTTGGCATGTTTTTTTTTTTGTTTTTTAAATTTTTTTTTTTTACAGAGATTTTGGATTTCCATTTATTCGTTGCCGCAATTTTCTCCCTGCTTACCCCTCCCCACTAGCTTGCTTCCCCCTCCGAAGAGAGAGAAAAAAAATTCCTTCATTAGTATACAATTCCCACGTCCCTTCCCCCCACCCCCCACCCCGAGTACACTTTTCTATGCAACCTTAATTCTGGATTCCTGTGCTAACCATAATGCTCAATCATATATCACTTCTAATCTGTTCTTTCCCTCATCTGTTTCAATACAATATACATAATTTATCCATTTTTTCTGTCATACCCCCACCCTGATGTCAGACCCATTCTACAACAGTGGCACCATGCAGTATTTGTCCCTTTGTGATTGAGATATTTCACTCAGCATAATGTCCTCCAGGGTCACCCACTTTGAATAATATTGCATTGACATGCTTTTATAATTAATAAATACTATATGATACAGAATAGTGAGGTGTGGTGCCCTAGTAGTAAGAAATTATCCTGTAATGCCAAAGGTACACAGTTCAGAAATACCAGCTGATCCACAGGAGAAAAAGGGAAAGTCCCTTTCTGTGCAATTTATTGCCTCTGAAAATCTGCCAGAGGATCAGCTATGGGTTAGTTCCAACTCGATAATACACAACAACCATACAACTTGTTTAGCAGAAGGGAGTACTGTTAGCTTAGTGGCAAGGAGTTATGGTGCCAACTCCAAGGCACATGGTTTGAATACAGCAGCTATCCCATAGGAGAAAGATAGTCAATCTCCTCTCCTGTGATTTATAGCCTCTGAAAATTCACAAAGGGGCAGCTATGAGTAGGCTCCAACTCAAGGGTACATAGACAACAACAGTGTGACGCAGATGACAAGCAGTGGATTAAATGTTATTTAAAAATAATTAACCTAGAACTAGAGAGTCAATAATTCATTATTTGCAAAACAAAGGAGAACAAATAATGAGGTCTATCTGTAGTTTGAAGTGTTGGATTGTACTATTATTTCATTGAGGTCAAGAGAGAACTGATTTACAGTTGACCTTGTGGGTGAGTTTTCAGGGTTGTAACTTGCACAGGAAGAAGTTATGCATTATTCTCCTTTGGAATCACTGGTGGATCTGAGCTACTGGAGAAGTGTGGCTCCTTATAGCCCATGTTACCAGAGTTCCATATCCTATCACAGTAGCTAGCAATATATGGGGCATTTACCCATAAATAGATTCTAGTTTTCCTAGGAAATCTTCTTGGCTTTGGCTGTTCACAGGATAAATCTTGCTCCTGCATTTTGGATGCATAACAGGGTGTATGGGAAAGTGTTTCAAGATGCCTCAGTTTGAAAAAGAAAAAAATTGACATTTGTTAAAGGTAATTCAAACATATATGTGAACTCTTGTCATGCTTTTGTAACTGTGGTATTTTTAGAGAGAAAGAGCTTCAAGAAGATCTCAATACTTCCAATAAAAACAAACAAATATCTTATTCAGAATTCAGGTCTGTAGCTAACTGCCTGACTTAAAGCTAAATCTTACAGCATGATATGCCAAATTATAGCACTGAGCTTGAAGTTTCCCATAAGCGTGAAGGCTCAGGAGCCTCCGAGGTTGCTTAATGTCAGTCTAAGGAATCAAATCCTATTCTATTCTTTTCTTCTCTGCTGTACTATTTTTAAATGTCATATTATGCTGCATCACTTTGATAGCAGCCTCTTCTCTTTCCTTTATCCTTATTAGCTGACTTTTCTGTCCCTCCTTTGCAATTCCTACACACTGTTTTTATAACCTTACCCCATAGCTTATTTGTTACTACAAATAGCATCCAGGGTTTTTTGAGCTGCCATGCTGAAAGCTTTCATCTTCTTTCTTTTAAACCCCCTTAAGAAGTAGCTAAATTTTCTTTATAGAACTTTATTGAATATATTTACTATTTCTGTAGGTTTCTCTTCAGGACTTATGCTTTAATAAAACAAAGTAAAAATATAACTATGAGTCTCCAAAACAAATTTTAGTTGAGATCTAAAGTCTAGTTTTTTATCGTCTGAGCACAGAGAAGCTATGTTTTTTCAAATACTCATTGTCAAGTGGTATCTGTGACTAGTTTAACCAACAGGTTGTGAGTATAAATCCAAAGAATTTAAATACCAAAAAATAATCTCCAAAATCTTTTTGTCATGCCAAAGCAAAGTCACTGCTTCAAACAACTAGGGTCCATGGAGACTATTTGGAGCCACTTTTTAGTGAATATGTTTGTTGTTGTTATATGCCATCAAGTCAACTCTGACTCAGAGTGATCCTATGAACAATAGATCTGAACCTAGGTATCCTGTGCCATCTTCACCCTCTCCAACACACTTGAGCCCATTGTTACAGTCACCACATCAAGCCACCTTGTTGTGGGTCTTCTCTTCTATGTTGACCTTCTATCTTTCCAAGCTCTTTTCCAGGAAGTGAAGCCTCCTAGCAAAATGTCCATAGTATGTGAAATAGATGAGCTTGCCTAATACAAGTCATTGAGATTTTATGTTGAGAATTTACTACTAAAGTAAAACTTTGCAAATTCTAATATTCTAAAGGAAAAAAATCAAAACATAAAAATATGCCACCTTGTGAATGAAGAATAGTGTGAAACACAATGTATATATACTTTGTAAATAAAACAATATCACTGCTTGGAATATACCTCAAGAGAATGAGATTTGAAGCACAAATGGAGACTTATACACCAATGCTCATAGCAGCGTTATTCACCATCACAAGAACATGGAAGCAGCCCAAATGCCCAACCACAATAGAATGGATTGAAAAACTATGGTACATTCACACAATGGAATACTACACAGAACACATGAGCAATGATTTCATAAATCACTACCTACTTTGGTAGGGACTGGAGAGCATTATTCTAAGTTAACTAACTCAGTCCCATAAAGACAAATACTATATAAGACCATTATTGTAGAATGAGTATGAAGATCCAAGGGTCGTGGGGGGAGAGCAGAGGGGTGAGAATGGATGGGGGGTGAAGGGTGGTTAATCATAGGGTCACACAATTTGATGAAGATCGTGGTGAAGGAAACAGGAAAGATAGGGTGTGGCAAACAATGTATACAAACTTTGTAAATAAATCAGTATTTAAAAATATAATAATGTAAAGAGGAATGTACATGAATGTGTGAAACACAATTAAAATGAAAGATTGTGTCTAACACAGTGTATATTGTTGAAATAGAATATGAAGAAATTATTATATGTAAAACATTAAAAATATTTACTAAAAAATATGCCACCTGATGTGTAGAATGTATACAAAACTGGCACAGTAGAAGCATTATTAACAAGTTATCAGTATCTAAGATGCACTAGAGTAAGGAATTATTAACTGAAGCCTAGAAAACAACTTTTGTTGTAATTAAGGAAGACAATATGATAAAGAACAATAAGATATACAACATATTGTTTCATAAGAAGGCATTGATAACCTAGTATCAATTGATAAAGTCAAAAGTTTATTTTTGTTCTTGGTTGATGTGGAATGTCAGACTTGCCTACAATAGCATGAACTATTCCCTGAACTATGTCCTGAACCATCTTCATGATCTTGGTATCTTTGACTCCATAATTTAGTTGTTGTGCTATTCTTTTTGTGTACTGATGAGAGGGAACAGACCATCCAGCAGATTTTCAGAGGCAGCAGATCGTATGGGAGGAGACCGCCAATCTTTCTCCTGTATAGTCCCTAGTGGATCCAAACCACATGTCTTTGGGTGCTTTTGACAGTGTAACTCTTTACCACTAGCCAATAGAGCTTCCTGTTGGCTATTGCGTTGTGCCTTCTAACCCTGAGAATTGACTTCTGTCATTACTTCTGACAATATTTTGCTGTGATCTATAAACTTTTTGTTAACTTATTTTCAGAAAAACACCAATAGGCCTCTCTACTAAAACCTAGCCGTTCCTAACCCTTCTGGTATTTGAAAATCCTGTGACATAAGTTTCAGGACCAGAGCAATACAGAAAACAATAAAGTAGACAGACTGATAGACAGGTCCTATCAACAAAAATTGGAAACTTGTTCTATCAGACACCATTGTGACTCTCTCTGCCATCCTCAGATTTAGGAGCCTTTGTATTAGACTATCAAATATAACAAAAATGCACAATTAGCAGAGGATAAACTAGGTGAATGGAACATTCTAAAAATTAAATCCTTATGTGTATCAAAACGTTTCTCTAAAAAGACAACTCAAAACTTGGGGAAAAATATTTGGCAATGATATCTTTGACAAGGGGCTCATATCAAGCTTATGTAGTACTATGCAACATTGAGAAGCAGTGAAGAAATTTTTAAAAACTTCATAACATGAATGAATCTAGAGAACATTATGCTGAATGAAATAAGCTAGTTGCAAAGGGACAAATAACTATAAAAGACCATTGTTACAAGAAGCTAAAGAAAGATCAGAGAATTAAACTTAGAGGCTTACCAGGAGTTGGAAAGGAAAGAGAGAGAGGAGCGAGACATAATTCTTGAAAAATTAACTTTGAAGTTATAGAGTTAAAATATGTTTAAAAATATTTCAAAGAGAAATTTTATGTATATGAGCATAAACAGCAGGAGGCTTTTAAAACACTAACTTACATGTGTCCTCATTTTTTCATTTCTGCATGATAATCATAATGTTTCCATGGACACATCTGGCAAGATCTTCAATGGGAGAGACTGTTCATTTTTCTCTCACAGAATACTTCCTGGATTTGAACCATCAAGCTTCCTGTTAGGAACCTGATATGTTCTTCACTATGCCACTAGGACTACTTGAAAAGTTGTTAGTACAGTACAAGAAACTTTTGCCCTTCTAAACCATGTGAGAACACTGGTTCGTGCTAATGCAAAACCTATACTTAGACCAAGAGTCAGTCATCAGAACAGAGCAAGGAAACACTGCATGGTTCAAAATTGGAAAGGGTGTACAACAGGGATGTGTCCTATCGCCATACCTTTTCAATCTGTATGTAGAACAGATTATTCGAGAGGCTGGACTCTATGAGGAGAAGTGTGGTGTCAGGATTGCTGGAAGATCTATCAACAATCAGCGTAATGCAGATGACACAACCCAGCCTGTTGAAACTGAGGAGGACTTGAAGCGCTTGCTGCAGAGGGTCAAGAACTGCAGCCTTGAATATGGATTGAGGCTCAATATCAAGAAGACAAAGATTCTCACCACTGGACCAATTGGCAGCATCAGGATGGATGGTGAAGAGATTGGGATTGTTCACAGCTTTAGTTTGCTTGGTTCCACAGTCAACATTCTTGGCATCAGCAGCCAGGAAATTAAAAGATGTATTGCAATGGGAAAGTCTTCTGTTAGGGACCTCTCCAGGGTACTGAAGAGCAATGGTGTCACTCTGGAGACTAAGTTGCATCTGATACAGGCCATGGTCTTTACAATCACCTGTTATGCATCAGAGAGTTGGACAATGATTAAGGAGGATAGGAGAATTGATACCTTAGAGTTGTGGTGCTGGAGAAGAGTATTGAGTGTACCATGGACTGCTAAGAAAACAAACAGATTCATCCTGGAGAGGGTTAAATCGGGCTGCTCCTTGGATGCAAGGATTCGGGGGTTTCGTCTGACATACTTTGGACATGTTGTAAGGAGGGACATGTCCTTGGAGAGGGACATCATGTTTCGGAGGGTGGAGAAAAAGCACAGGAGGGGAAGACCCTCTATGGGGTGGATTAATTCAATGACTGGGGTGATTGGGATGGGTGTATCAGAGACAGTGCAATTGGCACAGGATAGAGCAGGGTTTAGGGCTGTTGTACACAGGATCGCTTTGAGTTGCAAGTGACTCGATGGCACAGAACAACAACAAACCATATGAAAGCAATTTTGAATCTGATATTCTGTGACACTCTTCCCTCAATCAAATATCTCACTTTGGGCATTTCCTAAAAAAATAATAATAATATAATATGGTAAACATAAATATATCGGTCTTCAAAATTCATGCAGGCACAGGATATAGCCACGCTTATTTGCAAGACAAGGACAATAAAATTCTCTTCAATAGTGTGCAAAATCCCTTCACGTAGCCAGTAGATCAAAACCCACAGACTGATGGGCCCTCCTCTTAAATTGAAGCAGAAGAAAGAACCCTACTTTTTCCCAGCTGGAAGGCTGCTATGTAGAACACATGAAACAGTGAGGTTGGACAAATACTCTCTCTCTCTCTCTCTCTCACACACACACACACACACACACACACACACACACGAGCAGAACAAAACCCTCTACACTTTAGTATCAGGAAAATATCCTTCCGTAGTGTAGAATTCCGTGTAGTAATTGTGCTACATCCTTGTAAGATGTTCCAGGCACAAGGTCCTGATTATGTACCCTGAAGGAGAAGCAGAGAGTTGCAAGAGGACTCTTCTCTCCACATTATACCAAATAAGAGCTCACTCAGTACCTCTAAACCCTGAATCCCCCAAAGCAATAAACAACTCATTACCATGGAGTCAGAACCAGCACATGAAACACTTGTAAACCCTTAGTTTTCAAGGCTGTAAATTGCATGGGAGGACATTTCCCATTCTTTGTCTATAAAAACATTAATGGATTCAAACAACCAGAGAAGAGTGACCTGTGGGCTAGCAGCCCAGCTCCCTATAGACTACACTACCAGAGTTACATCTTTCAGAAATAGAGATTTGTTATGAGAGCTAAAGATCCAGAAATGTTTGACTGAATCTGTATCTAGTTCCATTCTAAACAACTTATAACTATTGTTGGTTTTGCTTTTCTCCCCTCTAAAGTTCCTTTAATTGCAAATGAAATGCTCATATCAAATAATATATGTACATACTGACAACTCTCAAATTTATATTTCTATCTTGGGCCTGGCTTTCCTAAATATACCGTGCTCATATGTTCCGTCCCTCATAGAGAGTTATGCTAGAATGTCTAGAAGTATTCACCCAAACTCCTCACTGTCCATTCAGTTGAGTCGTGGTGATCCTCTATCAGGTTTTGGATGGTGATAGGAAACTACCCAATTTTTTCCTGTGGAGCACTTGGTAGATCAAATTGTCCACCTTTCAGCCAAGTATACAATGAACTATACCAACTAGGGATTTTTATTTTTTTTAAAAAAAGCAATCACATTAAACAGATTAAAAATTTACCATCTTCTTAAATTTGTTAAATTTGTTGTTGTTGCGTACTGTCAAATTGGAACTGACCCACAAGTGGGTTTACAGAGGCAGTTAATTGCACAGGAGAAGATTGCCCATCCTTCTCCCATGGAGCAACTGGTGGCCTCGAACTGTGTACCTTCGCAATTGCAGTGCAGCTTCTTGCCACTAGTCCACCAGTGCTCCCTTCTTAAATAGTACCACTATTGAATTTCCTTGGGATATATTCCTAGCAGTGGAATAGCTGGGTCATATTGGATTTCTATGTTCAGCTTTTAGAAGGAACACCAAACTTTAGCATTTATATTTTTTATATAAACTCTTTCTGCACCTTTCCACATATTTTCCATTTGTAAAAGAATGTTATATTCACTATTAATCTTATGGAGTAGAGAAAGTAATGTTTTTATTAATTTTTTTAGGTGTTTTAGAAATGTGAAGGGTAGAACATTTTTTCCTTCAAATTTCTCATCAAATGGAATGAAATATTTAGGCAAATTGCTAACACTTTGAAAGATGTTCTTATTATCTGAACAACAGTTTTTAGAATATTTGTGTATTATTTTAAGCTGGACATAATTGTACATTTATGATAATAGGAAGTTTATACATATACAGACATTGAAGGAATGTTCCTCATTTGTGGCCAGCAAACCACTTTTCTTTTAGAGCATCATTATCTTGCATTTGAAGAGCATAAAGGGAAATACCACAAGGTTAAGAGACTTCCTTATGTCAAACAAGTAATCTATTGCAGGGGTCACAAGGAAACTTCCCAAGCAACAGTCGGACCTTGCTAATCAGTAGACACGATTGCTTCGTGTAGGGAAGCGTGGTCTGAAAACACTACAGGGGGGAGCTAAATAAATAAAACGTGAGCTATAGGTGGTGAAGTGGCTTCTTTGTTTGCTGGAACACAACTCGAGACAAAAGAGGCAGTATGTTCAGCAGGAAGTAAGAAGGCAAATTTGCTCATATGTCTTGGACACACACATGCTTAGTGCCACCTGCACTCAGTTGACATATACTCTTTCCTGATACATACTCCAGGCTAAGTCTACAGCTGCATAGAGTTCTCTGACTATATGAACTCTTCAATTTTATATGTGTATACCACAAGAACTGTGAGGTAAACAGCTCTATTCAATTATGTAATTAATGATATTGTTTAATAATTTCCACATTCTGTGGATCACCTTTATTTAAAATGAGAAGAAATACAGATCTTTTCTAGTCAGTTAGCCAGTCAGTTGTGATCCAAATTTGTTGGCATAGACTGGTGACCAAATCCAAGGCTGTATCTGTTAGTAGAAACATGTCAGTTGATATCCCATAAATTCTCAGGAACTTATCTTTTGTCAATGCCACTTCAATTTCTTTCATTGGCTCTTGACCATATAGTATAATTTTTTTACAATAAGGCTCTTAACAGTCTCAATTGCTTCACTATCTATCATAATGCTGCCAATTGTCCCAGTGGTGAAAATGCTTGTTTTCTTGATGTTGAGCTTCAATCCATATTTAAGGCTGTAGTCCTTGAAGTTCTGCAACATATACCTCAGGCTTTCCTCAGTTTCAGCAAGCAAGGTTGTGTCATCTGCATAACACAGGTTGTTGATGAATCTTCCTCCAAACTTGTTACCACATTCCTTCTCATAAAGCCCAGGCTCATGGATGATCTGTTCTGCAAATAACATAAACTAAGTAAAAGATTATTTTACATAAGTTCACAGATATTTACATCAATTTTTAGATTTTATTAGATAACTAAAAATGAAGGAATAGCCAATATTATATAAGCATTCAGATATTATATATATTATTTTATTATTATTATATATTATTATATACTATATAAGAGACCTTTATAAAAATGTCATATTCCCAGAGGAATCTTTTGATTTCACAAATCACATGGGATGTAGGGTTGAAAAAGCTAGATGTTTAGAAAAATTCTGAAATTGAATAAAACACTGAAAGGCGCTATTGAAATGAATCACATTCAACTAGATGGAATAGAATTGAAGTTCTGCAACTTTCTTGCTACTTGCACTGTTTTCCCAAGTGGAGCAGCCAGGGAATTAAAAGACAAATTGCACTCAGAAAGTTTGCTGTCAGAGACCTCTCCAAAGTACTAAAGAGCAATGATATCAGTCTGGAGACTAAGGTGTACTTGATACAGGCAGTGGTCTTGGCAATTACTTGCTATGCATTGGAAAGCTGGACAATGACTAGGGGTGATAGAAGGAGAACTGATGCCTTTGAGCTGTGGTGCTGGAAAAGTGTATTGAATATATTATGGACTACTAGGAGAACAAACAAGTTCGTCCTGGAGAGGGTGACACCAAGCTGCTCCTTGGAGACAAGGATTCTGAAGCTTCTTCTGACATACTTTGGACATGTTGCAAGGCTGGACCAGTCCATGGAGAGGGTCGTCATGCTTTGGAGAATGGTGGGACAGTGCAAGAGAGGAAGACCCTTAATGAGATAGATTGATTCAGTAACTGGGGTAATGGAGGTAGGTGTGTCAGAGACAGTGAGTTTGACACAGAATATAGCAGGGTTTAGGGCTATTGCCATAGGGTCACTATGAGTTGCATGCAACTTGATAACACATAACAATAACAATAAACAACAACAGTAAAAGGGCCAGGTACCATTTTCCCCCACCCCCCAATTGTTATACTCCTATAGACCTAGAATTTGGAGCTTTAATTTAGGACTAAGAATCATGCCAGAAAGATAAATTACATTCATATATGTTATTGCTTCTCACTGCTTTCTACTTCAGCAGGCCATATGAGGCCTTACTCACCACTCAGCAGGCCAACAAGCTCTGAGGAGTGTATGCAGATGTATATTTACAGATATAGATATATACTGATATATAATTGTTGTTGTAGACCTTCACGTTGGAACCAACCCACAGCTGACTCTCCAGTGAGTTTTCAGACACAGAAAGCCACATAGGAGGAGTGGTTCCATCTTTCTTCCATGAAGCAACTGGTGGATTCAAAGCATGTGTCTTTGAGTTGGTTCAGGCAACTCAACCAATAATATTCTATGACAAGTTTGGAAGCAGGAGTGGCATTGACTTCCTAAACAACATGCCTCCGGAAACTCTATGAATTTTGGTAAGTGTCAATGGTTGTAGAGAGGCTTCAGGCCTTTTGTTCATAAAGTCACTATGAGTCGTGCTCCACTCAAAGACAATCAACAACAACAACAACAACAAGCTACCAAAGCTCACGAAATTTATTTTACACACACACACGTGCACAGAAATAATATTTTTTAAAAAATATATATTCACTTTCTCCATCAAAGGCAACTCATGTAGAAGGCAAACAAGAGCAATGTAAGGGAAGGCAGCCATATCTATGCTGTAATACGGGTTGCTTTGGAACTCTCAGTGAAAGTTGGGCAGGAACAAATGAATATGTTCAATAGAATTAATGCCCTTCTGACTTGTGTTTTAAATAACACCTATCCTAGTGCCTGATGAATTCTATTAACTATAGGCATACTTACACATATAAAATATAGCTTCATAAGTGACATTGTTATTACCCTCCTTACTAAAATAAAGTCATAAATCTATTGGCAAAATTTGAGACCAATAACATTCAATGAGCTTTTCCTATTCTCTTTTACCCCCTTTTTTCTTGATAAATGAATCACTGATGTCTCATAACCTTGGGCTACATATTTCCTTACTGCATTGCTCTGATTTCATATGCAAACCTGCAATGTCTACTTTGAGTTTCAGCTTCATTTCTACACCTGCCTTCTGCTTCTTCTTCAGCCATTGTTACCTATGGGCTCTGGCCTTATGCAAGAGACCTTATTTTATTGTAACTTTAAGAAAGAACATAACATGGAATAAATATTTTATATACCTTTGTGAGGACAATGTTGTAGCCATGCTCCTGATTGAATAATCGATCTAAAGTCCATAGTGAAAGTCACAAAACTTCTTTGTCTATCTGCCTTTTGTTCAGGCCAAGTTTCCAATTTTCCAAGTAAGTAAATAAGTAGATTTGGGGAAAAACAAAAAACCCAAGTATTCATCAAGATAAGAACGCTTTCTAGTCTCTTAATTTTATATACTATGCAACTAAGATTTCAAGACCCTACAGAGGAGAAACATCAGAAAGAGGTAGAATTAGAGTGTAGCATACTGATGACATCAAGCAGTTTTAAAATGTTTAATGAAGCATACTTAGGAGACCAGCTCTTAATAGAATGATATTGAAAACAGAAAAAGGATCTTAGAGAAAAAAATTCTAAATCCTAGCTCTGTCTCTAAACCATCTTCTAAACTTAAAAAAAAAAACCTTGTCTCTATTAATGACAATCCAATATCTCAACATCCTCATGTGTAAAGTAAAGAAGGACTTTCCTATTGTATGAATAAACAGAGATACAGTTCAAATAAGATGAGGGGAGACTGGGTTCTAGCTGAACATTGAGAATAGTACTGAACATACCATGGACTGCTAGGAGAACAAACAAGTTCATCCTGGAGAAGGTGAAGCCGGTCTACTCCTTGGAGGCAAGGATTCTGACATACTTTGGACATGTTGCAAGGTGGGATCAGTCCTTGGAGAAGGGACATCATGCTTGGGAGGGTGGAGGGACAGTGCAGGAGAGGAAGACCCTCAATGAGATGGATTGATTTCATCACTGGGGTGATGGCGATAGGCATATCAGAGGCAATAAGATTGTCAAGGGATAGAGCAGGGTTTAGGGCTTTGTACATAGGGTCACTGTGAGTGACAGGTGACTCAATGGCACATAAAAACAACAACAACAATAATAAAATATAATTATAAAATCACAGTTCTTGTGATGGAGTTAGAGAAAAGAAAAAACCCAAAACACACAACCCTGCAAAGTCATTAAACACAAGGATCCAGGAGATTTCGGAGGCTTCTTTCTTGGTTCTGTGCTTCTCTTCTCTTCCTTCTCTCCTACCTAAGGAATAAGAGGAGCTCTCCCATTGATTATATGCCTTCTGCCAAGGTTCATATTTTGAACCATCATCTCTTGCCAGGATCCCTCTCTGCAGTCATCCCTCTGCATGGGGGAGCAATAGCACATGTGCTCTAGTTTCCAAAGCAGTGCTGCTTCTCTGTCAGGCCTCCTGCTGCTGCTCAGTGTGTCTTTGTTTTGAAAATATGAGCTTGGTTTTCCACCACTGAGTGCACAGCCTTGTTGTCCCCTTGCTGAGAGCAATCACTCCTCTATGCCCCAATATACATGCATGCTTACATATGTACCCAAAGAGAAATATTTGCTTGTTTTAGTTTGCTCATTCTCCCACCTCCCTTGAAGACCCTGGGGGCAGAAAATGCAGCTTGTTGAATTAGTTTGTCATCTCTGGCAAGATGTAGTGTTAACAACTTCCTGGTTTCTTACCACTTCAGTACCAACTGAGGTAATCACAGTAAAGCAGCTCAGGTCAGTCACAAACTGGTCCCTGTCTCAGCTCCACATACTTTTGATAAAACGTTGGATTTTACTTGGTCATAGATTAATTTGTTCCATTATTTATTGTTCTGCTGCAAGTTAGATATATTTAAAGACAACAGCTTTCTACAGCTTTTCTATATAAAGTTTTAATTTCTGCCGTGTGTAATTTAAAAAATAAAATGTAACAGAAATAAATACACTTCTTTAGAGAAATTACTATGTGCTTAATAGATTATAAATATAGAAAATCAGGATTATTAGGAACAAATGAATACTAACAGTTTATTTTGACTCTGTAATTTATAAAACAATATTTAAATCCACAGTGACACCAAACCCACCTCAGAAGTATATTCTAACTCATTGTAGTCCTCCTGTAAGACAGCATTGCCCATCAGGTTTTCAAAGCAGAAATCTTTTAGGAAACAGACTACTCCATCTTTGTCCTATAAAGTAGCAGGTAGGTTCATAACACTGACCTTTGAGCTAGGAGCTAAATTATTAGTGAATGTATTAAATTGAAAATTTTTCATCAGAATAATTTCAAAAAATCATTTCAACCTTCCCTCCAAGGCCACATTTTTTTAGGCATTTGTGTAATATCCATTTTGCCATGCATTATTGCCTGTACTCACAGTAACAGTTCACTTGTTATGGACCTTGCCTTGGATATAAAGAAACTGTAACTGAGTATGTGAAAGTGAGGGACCCCATTTTGTAATCAATATGTCATTTTAAAATGTGTAAGCCTCTAGAGCATTAAACTGAAAGCGGTGGGGGAAGGGGGGAAAGAGCCCCCACCCAAACATCAGCCAATCCTGTATCACCCTGTTTTCGCGCCCTTCCTTTGAACCAGCCAATCCTGTATCGCCCTGTTTTCGCGGGCTTTCCCCTTTAAATAGGCGGGACAGCCCAGAATTGGGGCCGCGCCATTTTCCCTGTTGTATGAACACGGTTTGGATCTCGGCCCAGATTCGAATCTGAAATAAATCCCCTCTTGCCCTTGCATCAGTGTTGGCTCTTTGGTGACTTGGGGGGAAACTGGATTTGGGGCACAACAAAAGTTCTAAAATTTGAAAATCAGAACACGTCCAGGTCTGAGGTCCTACTCCATCATGTTGTTGTGTGCTGTCGATTTGCCTCCGAGGCACAGTGGTCCTAGTACAACAGCTCTGAAACCTGCCTTGTCCTGAGCCAGTCTCACTTTTACTCCGACAAACCTACCCACATTGCCCCAGTTACTGTATCAAACCATCTCATTCAGGATCTTTCTTTCCTGTGCTCTCCCTCCACCCTTCCAAGCATGATATCCTTCTCCAAAGACCAGTTTCTCCAAGCCACTTGTGCGAAGTAAATCAGACAGAGCTTCAAAATCCTCACTTCTAAGGAGAAACTTGGTTTCACCCTCTCCAAGACAGACTTACATGTTTTCTTAGTGGACCATGGTATGTTCAAGACTCTTCTCCAGCACCACAACTCAAGGGAATTGATTCTTCTGTCATCCTTAGTCACAGCTCTCTGATGCATAACAAGTAATTCCAAAGACCATGCCTGCATCAGAAACACTGTAGTCTCTAGACTAACATCATTGCTTCTCAGTACTCTGGAAAGGTCCCTGACAGAAGATTTCTCCATGCAATTTGTCTTTTGATTTCCTGATTGCTGGTACCATGAGTGTTAATTGTGGAGCTCAGCAAACTGAAATTGTTAGTAGCCTCAATCTCTTCTCCATTTGTTGTGGTATTGTCAATTGGCCCAGTGATGAGATTCTTTGTCTTCTTGATGTCAAGTTTCAATCCATATTGAAGATTACAAACCTTGACCTTCTACAGCAAGTGCTTCAGGTTCTCCTCAGTGTCAGCAAGCAAGGTCATGCCATCTGCATAACATAAGTTGTTGATGAGTCTCCTTCCAATCCTAATGCCACATTCCTCCTCATAAAACCCACCTTCCCAAACGATCTGTTCTGCATATAGATTGAAAAGGAATGGAGATAAGTTGCATCCCTGATGCACTCCTTTCTTAATTTTGAACCATGCAGTGTTTCTCTGCTCTGTTCTGATAATTGTTTCCTGGTCTGAGTATAGATTTTGCATAAGCACTATTAAGTGTTCTGAGATTCCCACTCTCCTCAAAGTTAGCCACAATTAGTTATGATCCACACAGTCAAATGCCTTTGCATAGTCTATAAAATATAGATAGACATTCTTCCAGTTCTCTTTTCTTTATGCCAAGATTCATCTGACATTGGCAATAATGTCACTAGTACCACAGCCTCTTCTAAACCCAGCTTATAATATATTTCCGGTACTTTTCTGTCTATGTATTACTGTTCCAGTTGTTTTAGGATAATCTTCAGTAAGATTTTGCTGTTGTATGATATTAGTGATATTGTCCAATAATTTCCACACTCAGTCAGGTCACCCTTTTTTTTTTTTTAATAGTAATAAATATGGATGTCTTCCAGTCAGTTGGTCAGGTAGTTTTCTCCATATTTCTTGGCACAACCTAGTAAGCATGTCCATGGCAGTATCTGTTTATTGAAACATGTCAATTGTTATTAGACTAACTAAATATGTTATAAAAGATTTCACCTGTAATGGCAAACCCTTAGACAGACTTAAACACATAATGAGGAAAACCTTATTCTTTGTGGTTAAGCCAAAGATATCTCCCTAATGAGTGTATTTATTGGGGGTATGGTAAAAGAAATTGTCTCAAGACTTATCAGAAATTCCTTCAGTACTCAGGAAATGTTTTAAGGTAATTAATTACCTTATGATCATTCTATCAAAACTTTCAGTAGTGTATTTAAACTAACTTAATAACCCAAATTCATGTTTCCAGCTCTTTTCAAGTCTTTGCACTTCCATCTCCCCAGATCTTGCAACTTCTAATCAGATTACTGTATGTGTAATTCTTTAATTTATATCATAAACATTCCTCTACTACTACACTATTTTGTATCACTTAAGTTTATATTGTGGGACCAGACATGTCCTCAGTTAAAAATATTTTTTATTTAGTTTTAACATAGCATGTGTTCTTACTCATGAACACTTTTTCAAAGGTGCATTTCCTGCTGTTTTCTTTGGAACATTGAAGACCCACAGGTTTGGTACCAAGTGCAGATCCTTTAAGCTCATCGGTCTCCAAAGATTGCAGGCAAAAGACCTTTCAAATCAAGTTCTGCTTCTTTATATTGAATTCTTTGAGATCTAGTGTTTTCTTTCTCTTCTACTTTTCACTTATAGCTCGTTGTGTTTTGATGGTTTTAAAGTAAAATTAAATTTTGTATGCCTGTTACTACAAGACCTCCCCAAACTAAATAGACCTTGGAGATATCAAAGGCTCAGTCTATTAAGTTTAAATTTATCTATTTTCTATATTGTACATTCAAGTGTTCTAACAGATGTAATTCACTATTTTAGTAAGTTGAGGAATGCCAGTTGGTTTTTTTGTTTGTTTGTTTTTTTAGAATTACTTTTTAAAAATGTATTAATTTTAATGAAAATTTACAGAGACTTTGGATTTCCATTCATTCATTGTTGCACTTTTCTCCCCTCCCAACCCTGTCCCCTAGTACACTACTCTCTTGGAAAAGTAAAAGAAAAATCCTTTCATTGTTTTAGAATCCCTCCCCTCCAGGTCCACTCTACTATACAGTTGTCACTCTGTACTACTGTGATGACAAAAATACCTAATAACACATCCCTTTTAAACAGTTCTCTCCCTCATCTGTTTCAATTCAGTATACATTATTGAACCCATCTTTCTCAGTCTCCCCCCAACCCCAAGGTCAGTCCTGTTTTACAACAGTGGCACCATGCAGGATTTGTCCTTTTGTGACTGAGATACTTCACTCAGCATAATGTCCTCCAGAGTCACCCATTTTGAATAATATTGCATGAGTTCCTTGTTTTTCAATGCAGCATAGTATTCCATTGTGTGAATATACCACAGCTTCTCTATCCATTCGTTTGTTGATGGGCACTTAGGTTGTTTCCAACTCCTTGCTATTGTGAACCAAGCTGCAATACACATGGGTGTGCATGTATCTGCTTGGATGTCAGTTATGGTTTCTTTGGGGTATATTCCCAGTAGTGGAATTGCTGGGTCAAATGGTATCTCTATTTGCAACTTTTTGAGAAAGCACCATACCGCCTTCCAGAGTGGTTGCACCAGAGGAATGTCAGTTTTGAGAATTTGGCAGTGTTACCAGATAATATATTTTGATTATTATCTTTATTGGAAAACAATTCAATCAGGAGGCCCATGCTAAATTAATATAGGAAAATAGAAGTCATACCTTTTGGGGAGAGGCTGACCAGTGAAAAACAGAACAATACATTGAAAGGAACTATCAGAAATTCAAGCTGGATTCAGAAGAGACTGTGAAAGTAGGGTTACTGTTGCTGATGCCAGAAGGATTTTGGCTGATAACAGAGAATATCAGAGTTTGTCTGTGTCTTATTGACTACATAAAGGCATTTGACTCTGTGTATGACAACAAATTATGTCTAACAGACATTGAGAAGAATGAGAATCCCAGAACACTTAATTGTGCAAATAGGAAACTTATACCTGTCCAAAAAGAACAAGAAAACACTGCATAGTTTAAAATTAGGAAAGATGTGCATCAAGGTTGTATCATTTCTCCATACATATCAATCCATATAATAAGAAAATTATTGAAGAAGTTGGACTTTTTAAGGAAGAATGGAGCATCAAGTTTGGACACAGTTTCACCAAAACCTGCATTATGCAGATGACACAAACTTGCTTTTTGAAAATATCAAGGACTTGATTGAAAAAGATCAAATATTACACTCTTCATTATGAATTACATCTCAATATCAACAAAACAAAAATACCCATCATTGAACCAATAGGCAACATTATGATATATGGAGAAGAGTATGAAGTTGTCAGCAATTTTGTTTTACTTGGATAGACAAACAGCGTATGTAGTAACAGCAATCAAGAGATGTGTTGCATTTGGAAAATCTATTGCCAAGAACTTCTCTAAAGTTTTAAATAGCAGGGGTGTCAGTTTGAAGACCAAGAGTTCCTGATCCAAACCATGGTCTTTCCCATTACTTGCTATGTATTTGAAAATTGAACAATTAAAAAGATGGCAGGGGAAAATTAATATCTTTGAATTGTGGTGTTGGAGAAGAATATTGAATATCCTGTGGACTGGGAACAGAAGAAATACATCTTAAAGAAAGTTCAACCACTGTGCTCACTGGAAGCAAACATGGTGACATTTCACCTCACATACTTAGGTCTTTGTCAGGAGGGGCCTGATCTTAGATAAGCATATCATGCTCGGAAAGATGGAGGATAAAAGAAAGAGGGGAAGATTTCCAAAAAGGTGAATTAACACACTTATTCTAACAATTGGCCTGAGCATGTCAGAGACTGAGAGGCTGGTGCAGTAAAGTGCAAGATTCAAATATGTTGATCATATATTGCTATGAGTTATAGTTAACTCAATAGCATCTAACTACAATAATCAAAAGTGATGTAAATTTGTTGAAGACATTAACTCTGATCGTTGTTATTGTTGTAAAAAAATTGGCATTTAAAAAAAAGAACTCTATGAAATTTAAGAACAAAATGGGAAATTCACCATGAGACAATATTCTAGTTTTTAATATTCTGTTCAAATACAGAAATAGTGGAGACAAAATCAGAGCCTTTCCTTTAGTGGTTTTAAGTCTTCAAAGAGAAATAATTATTTTAGAGACTGAAAACTCTATAAATCTTTAATATTAATGTCATCAAGTTTGTCATCAACCCCTCATGTTTACAGAATCCAGTCAATTTAATAGTAAGAATCTTATTAAATAAATGAAATTTTTATGTGCGATTTAATGAAAAGAGGAAATATTAGGACTTCCTGAAAATCTCCATGAAATTTAGAGAACCTCATTGGAGATATTTGTTACTAAAAAATACCTACAGTAAGAGGAAAAAAAATCACCTATGTTTGCCTTAAAGCAAGGAAGTTTCTCTGCTTTTTCTGCTCCTTTAGATTGTCTCTCTTTGATATCAGAAACCCTATAGACCACAGCTTATACAAATATTGGTTAGGCACTGTCAGTGGACCACAGTGTAATTCAAATCAATACCTCCACATCATTAACTAAAATCCCTGCAAGGTCTTTAAAATGGAAAAAAAAAAGCTTTACTAAAATAGCTTAGGATTTTTTTTTTGCTAAATGTTTAATTATTGCATGCACTAGCCTCTGTTACACTCTTATCTTCCCTGTTAAGAGTACTAATCCATTCATAGATGTTTGTGCAAGATCTATTTGTCATTGAACAGAATGTGATTCCTAGATTTCATATGAGTTCTAACACATTACTTCCTTTTTAATATACTTCTAGGAGCTTTGCTGTTTATGGTGGTTGATCTTTGTAAATTCTTTTAGTGTCCAGGATTGCTCTCACTTAGTGAGACAAGCAATAAATTTGGACTGTGATGCCTCAAACTTTATCAAGTGCCACACTTATTTTCATTAGATTTTACATGCAGTCTCAGAACTTGTATGATTTATCTATGAATACACTTTATTGCAATATGTTGTTGCTTTACTGATCTGCTTTAAACATCTTTTATTAGAACATTTGACTGAATGTGGGCACAAAGCCTCTATGGAGAAATTTCACCTGATCCTGTCATTAGTTAAAATTGTTTAAACTTTTAAAGTTGTTCTTGTTGTTAGGTACCATCTAGTCAAGTACTACTCTTAGCAATCCTATAAGGTTGGTCTAGGTATAGATTTATGAGCATAGTTAAATGTATTACCATGCTTCTCAATGTTATTTATAGTGTGTCATGATCCACACAGTCAAATGTCTTTACATCATCAATGAAGAACAGATAAATATCCTTCTGGACCCCACTCTGGCTTTTCTCAGGCCCTAAGCCTTCTCAGGGATTCTACACCTGGGAGACAGCTATTTTGATCCACAG
The DNA here is from genome assembly GCF_000299155.1 of Elephantulus edwardii. NCBI lineage: Eukaryota > Metazoa > Chordata > Mammalia > Macroscelidea > Macroscelididae > Elephantulus > Elephantulus edwardii. The sequence goes on from NW_006399884.1 coordinate 643,126, forward strand.
TCCTTGGGCCTCGAGCAGAGATTCAGCACTCAGAAGACTTCTATTTTTGTCCACGGAGCACATCAATGTACAACACAGCCATCATCATGACCTTCGTATCCACATCTGGGACGTTATCCAGCATGTCCTCCACAGGCCTCAACCAGAAGGCACCCACTCAGGGCCCCATTCTGCCAGGTTGCCATGGGCCTTAGCTGTGTTCTGTACCATAATACTCATAGGTCTGATGTGCTATTATAGGTACAATATTAATCTATCAGTCTGTTGTATTGGGGAAATAATTTTCATGTTGCTAATAACTTTATATTTGTTGTTAGGTGTCATTGAGTCAAGTATGACTAATAGTGATCATATAAACAACAGATTTGAATCCTGCCCTATGTTATGCCATCCTCATTATCTCTAAGATACTGGAGCCAATTGCTGCTGTCACTGTTTCAATTTATCAGGTTAAGCATCTTCCTCTCTTCTGCTAATCCTTCACCTTTTGAAGCATGATATTCCTCCCAAAGGAATAGACTCTCCTAACAACATGTCAAAAGTTCGCAAAGCTTTGTTCTTTGCTTCCAAGGAGTATTCAGGCTGAATTGTCTCCAAAACATTTTTCCCCCCAACCCATGGGTTAGCCAGTGTTCTTCTCCAATACCAGTTTAAAGGCATAAATTTTTCTGCTGTCATCTTTATTCATTGTACAGCTCACAAATGAATAGGAAGTGACTGGGAAAAACAAAACAAAACATGGCCTGAATCAAATGCACATTAGTCTTTAAACTGACCTCATTTGCACTTCAGTAATTTGGAGAGGTCCCTGACTGCAGACTTTCACAATATAATGTATCTACTGATATCCTGATTGCTAGTACTAAGAATGTTGATTGTGGATTCAAGTAAGATGAATTTGTTGACAGTTTCACTCTTTATTGTATCTATCATGATGATTTGTGTTTGGGCCAATAGTGAGAATTTTTGTTTTCTTGATGTTGAGATGTAATCCATAGTTCTTGATCTTCTGTAGTCAGTGTTTTAAGTGACCCTCAATGTCAGTAAGCAAGGTTGGTTGTGTCATCAACATAATGCAGGTTATTGATGGGTATTTCTCTGATCCTGATGCTACATTTTTCTTCACAGATCTTTATAGTTTAGATGTGTTAAATATTAATACATATAATCTCAATAGCAGGAATCACTACTAAATAAGAACACACACACACACACACACACACACACACACACACAAACCCATCAATTAAATATTTAGGACATGTAATATCAACAAAAGGAATCACTACTGGCCACAAAAGAAAAGAACTCATCCTAGTTCCTGGTAAAAATAAAAAAGCAAACAAACCCAAAACACCAGAGGGCATTTGGAAACTATGAATATTGAAAAATTTAGAAATCAGATTTTTCTTTACTGATGCAATAACTGAATGAGTACCTAAAGTCTTAAAAGCTACCCTTTTTCAGTTTTTAAAGGATAACAAAGACTTTTCTGACATTAAAGGGTTAATTAACTAGTATCCCAGCAAAGGGATGATTAACTGACATTCAAGCTTTAGAATTCTCTATTACTTCTACTTCCCACATTTTATTTTTAGACCTCTTGGAAGTATCTTGATTCTGAGATTGCTACCATCAAAATGCAAGCACACCATACTAAGAGAATACCTCAAACAGAAGAGAATAATGAAATGTCTTCATCAGGCAAAGAAGCTGAACAGGATACCTCCCAATTCTTCTTTACCTCTATTATTATGGCGGGAATTCCCATACAATAACTCAGATCATGGTGAAAGGGATGGATGCAAAAATGTCCATGATGCAATCACAGAAAACATTATTCCTTCAGAAGTTACTTCATAAAATCTTTAAAAGACAACTGATTTACTATATTGCAGATGTTGAAGATTGGGGGAAAAATCAAGTTGTTCTTTTAATACCACCATTAATAGGTTATAGATGTGACCCAATTATAGCTCTCTTTCCACATCTCCACTTGTGCCTATGACTATGACTTTGTATATGAATTTATATAAAGCACAAAAACTATTTATCTTAAAGAAATTGTTATAGAGTTCATTTTTCAAAAGCTGCTGAATATATCACCTACCACCACTGACTTTTCTTTCATAATCATTGGAAGCACCTTCAAATTCTGTTAGAAAAGTACTCTTTGCCTTTTGGTCTTATGCTGGAAATATAACTAAAACTTAATCAACTCTTAACGTCTAATGAATGTAAGCATGTTTTATTCAACTTGAACAACTCATGGAATCAGAACTGACTTAAAGCTAACCCGCCAGTGGGTTTTTAGAGGCTGTCAATGACTTAGGAGCTCTGGTGGTCTAGTGGGAAGAATTTTCGTTACAATTCCAAAGAGACACAATTAAAATCCATCAGTTGCTGTGTGGGAGGAAGATGGACAATCTCCTTGCATGTGCCCTCAGTCCTTCTAAATTTGAGATCCACTCCATTTAGAAAGGACATATTCAGTTCCTATGAAACAGTAATTGGAAGACTTATTTCTTGTCATATGTAATCGACAAGAACCCACATGTAACTGAAAAAGATATACTTAAGAAATGTCAATCTTTGATTTCCTCACTCATTCATTGCAATTGAGTCAGAATTGACTCAATTTTTGGAGGGTATAAATTGCAAAAGAAGAGATTGTCCACACATCTGCACAGGCAATAGCCTCTGCTTTAGCACTGCAACCTACATACAGACTACACCACGAGAGATCTCAAGTCTTTGACTGGTTATTACAAAACTCCTTTTTTCTGAAATTCAAGAAACTTTTAATAACATAGAGCTTAAATCTCAGTTCTTAACCTATATTCTCCCAGAGGTGATTTTATTTAATTTCTTTTAATGAAAGTTTATAAAGACTTTGCATTTACATTGATTCATTGTTGCACACTTTCCTCCCTGCCCACTCCCCCCCACCCCAGTTCATTTTTCTCTTGGAAAAGTTTAAAAAAATTAAAAAAAAATCCTTTCATTGTTATACAATCCCTTCTCCCCTGCCTCTCAGTCCACTCCACTACTTAGCTTTCATTTTGGACTCTTGCCATGACAATAGTATCTAATCATATATTCCTCCTAAACAGTTCTCTCCCTCATCTATTTCAATGCAGTATACATTATTTGTCCCTTCTTAGTTTCCCTCCAACTCTGATGTCAGTCCCGCTTTACAACAGTGGCATTATGCAGTATATGTCCTTTTGTGACTGAGATATTTCACTCAGCATAATGTCATCCAGGGTCATCCATTTTGTTTAATATTTCATGAGTTCCTTGTTTTTTAATGTAGCATAGTATTACATTGTGTGAATATACCAGAGTTTCTCTATCTATTCATTTGCTAATGGGCACTTGGGTTGTTTCCAACTCTTTTCTATTGTGAACAACAATAAACATGGGTATGCATATATCTGCTTGGGTGGCAGTTCTGGTTTCTTAGGGTATATTCCCAGTGGTGGAATTGTTGGGTCAATTGGTATTTCTATTTCCACTTTTTTGAGAAAGTGTCATACTGCCTTCATAATGGTTGCACCATTTTACTCTCCCACCAACAGTGAATAAGGGTTCCTGTTTATCTGCATCCTCACGAGCATTTGTTGTTTGCTGTTCTGTTAAATTTTGCTATTGTTACTGGGATGAAATGATATCTCATAGTTGCATCTCTCTTAGAGATAGGGATTTTGAACATTTCTTCTTGTGCTTGTTAGCCATCTGAATGTCTTCTTTGGTGAAGTGTCTGTTCATATCCTGTGCCCATTTTTCAACTGGGTTGTTTAACTTTATCTTGTTGTGGTACTTGAGTATTCTCTAAATTTTAGATGTAAGTCTCTTATCAGACATGTCATTGACAAATATTTTTTTCCAGTCTGTGGCTTCCCTTTTTACCCTGTTGGAGATGTTTTTGAATGCACATAAGAATTTTAATCTTAGACGGTCCCATTCATCTATTTTACCCTCTCCTGTTTGTAGGTTTTTGAGGATGCTTGAAAGACTGTTTATGTTGTGGATGAGGACTTCTAGAGGTCTTCCAAGTTTTTCTCTAATGAAGTTTATAGTCCTTGGTTTAATTCCTAGGTCCTTGATATCCACTTTGAGTTGGTTTTTTGGTAGGGAGTGAGGTGTGGATCTTGCTTGAGTTTTCTACAGGTAGTTTTTACATTTTTCCAACTCCATTTGTTAAAAAGACTGTCGTTTCCTCACTTAACTGATTTCAACTCCTTGTAAAAAATCAGTTGACCATAGGTACATGGGCTGATTTCTGGGTTCTCAATTCTATCTTATTGATCTAGGTGTCTGTCATTGTACCAGTACCATGCTGTCATCACCCAAAGGCAAAACTATAGGCCAATCTCTCATGAACATTGATGCAAAAATCCTGAATAAAATCTTGGCCAATAGAATCCAACTATATATCAAAAAAATAATTCACCATGACCAAGTGTGATTCATAACAGGTATGCAACGTAGTTCAACATAAGGAAAATAATGAATGTAATTCATCACATAAACAAAACAAAGAACAAGAACCACATGATCCTATCAATTGATGCAGAAAAGGCCTTTGACAAAATCCAACACCCTTTCCTGATTAAAACACTCAACAAAATGGAATTATAAGGGTATTTTTTCAATGTAGTAAAAAGTATATACGCAAACCTGAGAGCCAACATTATTCTCAATGGAGAGAGATTAAAGCCATTCCTTTTGAGAACAGGAACTAGGCAAGGATGCCCACTATCACCTCTCCTATTCAATATTGTATTGAAAGTCTTATCAATAGCAATAAGACAAGAGAAGGAAATAAGAGGTGTCCAAATTGGCAAAGAGGAGGTAACATTATCTCTATATGCAAATGATATAATAGTATACTTAGAAAAACCTAAAGATTCAGCAAGAAAACTACCAGACATAGTTGGCCAATTCAGCAAAGTGGCAGGATAAAAAATCAACATACAAAAATCAATTGGATTTCTCTACAGTGACAAAGAGAATACAAAACTGGAGCTAAGAAAAACAACACCCATAACATAATAGCTAATCTCAGGATTAAACACTTGGGACTAAATCTAACAAGAAGCACAAGGGATCTATTCAAAGAAAATTACAAACATTACTACAAGAAACAAAAAGAGCTGGAGAAGTGGAAGAATATCACTTGCTCATGGATAGGAAGACTCAATATTGTGAAAATGACAATACTACCAAAGGCAATTTACCTGTTCAATGCAATCCCAATACAAATATCAATCCCATTCTTTAAGGAGATGGAAAAGGCAATCTCAAATTTCATTTCGAATGGAAAGAGGCCCTGAATAAGCAAAGCACTCCTTAAAAAGAGAAACAAGGTAGGAAGCATCTCACTCTCTGATTTCAAATTCCAGGTGGTTTTGTCTATTGGAAAAAACCATAAATGGATGTTATAGGATAGGTCAAAATTCAGATATGTTGTGCAAAATGTCACTATAAGTTATAGTCAAGCCTTAGGCATCTAATAACAATGCTAACAATTATGTGAGTAAAGGGGAAATTCTAGCTTTCTTCAGCCACTGTAATTTTGGGACTCTGTTTCAGCTGACCAACTCACGTTCTTTTATAACTAGTGCATTGCTCTTCATGGTAACACACACACACACACACACACACACACACACACACACACACCAAAAACAAAACAAAACAAGAAAACCCACTCCACCAAACCACCAGCCACCCCAAACAAAAAGCCCACCATAAAAATAACAAAAAAGTCATTGAAAAGAATTCTACTTAGTATCCCTTACCCATATTTGTGCCACCTAGTTAGAAAGAATGAATTCTTGTGTGCATTACCTAACACCTAAAGAAGGCCAAAGACTCTGCCTAAACTTCTGTACCCACTGGGAACTTACAGATCCCTCTCAAACAGCAAAAGAATCCAAATCAGACAACACCAGAAAGAATTAGCTTTTCCCAAGATAATAGAACAAGACACCATGCAAATTCTTAATATCCCTAGGTTTTGCTTTATAGTGTTTATTTTTTTTTCTTCTTATTGGCCCTGCAAAGATTAATAACAGGCTATTTCTAAGAAGTCCCAGGTCAGCAATAATCCCAAATGGTTAAACAAGTGTAAGAGCTCAGTTCCCTAATTCCTCTATGGGCCTTGGATTCAATCATTTGATAGAAGGTCTTTCAGAGACTCAGACCCATCAGAGGAATCATTCACATGACTGTAGATAATGCAGGACAGTTTTGTAGAAACTGGTAAGCAATAGGCTAGGCTCCATGCAGCTGGCTACATAATCCACCAAATGTGATTTCTGAGTCCAGATAATTTCTCTTCTTTCATCAGGATTGGGCTAAGTTAACACAGTTGCACGGCCACTCTGTGTTGGTATTTCTTCACACCTCATAATGGGGAGAGTGCTCTCTTGTATTGGTTTTATAGCTGTTGATGATTTGGGAGACCATATGCCCACAGTTAAGATAACTGGAGATTATTTTCCCAGCAGGGGCTGTTGTAATGCGCAGCCAATTATCAGGGTTTCTGACACTACAATAGCTTTTTCTGTTCTTTGGCTAATAATTTTGTTTTATTTGATAATTCTCTGCTTTGACATTTTTCCCCATTCAAGGATTTTTGCTTGATAGTGTCAGTTGTTGTAGTTTAATGGTTGTAGTTTAAATATCTTTATCCTACTAACTTAGATATATTATCTGGTGAAGTAATCAATCTGAAAATTTTCACAGTTTCAGTATTTTTTATACTACTTTTGCTTCCCCCAAGGTTTGGGAATAAAGTAGTTTTGTGAAATCAAGTCAATCACTAGTTTGAGTCTATAATTGTTGTAATTAATTTTAATGAAAGTTTACAGAGACTTAGGGTTTCCAGTCATTCATTGTTGCACTTTTCTCCCTACCTACCCCCTTCCCTCCAACTCACTATTCTCCTTGAAAAGAATTTAACAAGATGTTGCCTCTGTCACTTATCCCTACAAAATGTGTGAGAACCCAGATCTCCCAGGTTCTCTTCTGCTGAATTCTAGCATTGTATTCAGAGCAATTGTTCATTCTAATAGGTATTGTATTATAACATTCTTGAGATTAGTGGCTCAAATCTAAGTTCTCTGATGTACTGTAACCTTTGTTAAAACTAAGAATTATGCTAATGCTGATTTGCAATCTCCCTGAAGATTGCCCCCATGAGTTTTTAGGCTAATATTTCAAGTTCCTTACAATTCTAATGAGTCTCTTTCCAGCTAACATAAATATAAGTCTAGCTTGCCTGAATCCAACAAGTAAAAATAAAGAGCCAATAGTTCTAAAGTTAGAACATTTAACAGTTATAGCAAATTTTAAACAAATATTTTCTTGAATGAGATAATCATACCATCCCTCCCCCATTCACTACCAACAGAAAAGGTGTCATCTGTACTCCTTATGGATATGTGTTCTTATGTGGTAGATCAAAGTGCCTCTATATTCATATACTGAAAAGATTGAAATTAAAATAGTCCCTATAGTTCTCAGCTGAATTAAACTCAGGTTTCTATAGTTCTCAGCTAAGTTAAACTCAGGAATTTTTCCATTGTCCCTGGTAGAGCCCCACACCCAGCTGTATCCAAGGCAACAGTATTTCAAAAATGGCTAGCAGAAGGGCAGAGCAAACAAGCAGAGATTGTTTCTCAACTGATAACCCATGTGCCTTTGTTTCCCGACTGATAACCAATGTATCTTGTGCTTTTCCACTGCCCTGGAGTTTGAACTCATTGTATACTTAAGAATTTCTGAACTGCTACATGTGACAGCCGCAAGTGCTACATGCAAAAATGCTGTGTAAACCCTGAGCGAACACTGAACCAATGAATTCAAACTGTGCTTTCATCACCCAATGAGAAGCTGATACCCAGTTGTATTCCCCTAAAGTGTATAAAAAAACCCCAACTTTGTCTGCTCGTGGTCAGCTCCTCTATCTCTTGCCATCAACAGCCCTAAGAGAGACGCAAATTAAAACAACTATGAGATATCATCTCACCCCAGTCAAAATAGCAAAATTTAACAGAACAGCAAGCAATAAATGCTGGCGAGGTTGTGGAGAAACTGGAATCCTGATTCACTGTTGGTGGGAGTGTAAAATGGTGCAACCCCTGTGGAAAGCAGTATGGCGCTTTCTCAAAAAGTTGCAAATAGAGATACCATTTGACCCAGCAATTCCACTACTGGGAATATACCCTGAAGAGACCATAGCTGACATCCAAGCAGATATATGCACACCCATGTTTATTGCAGCTTTGTTCACAATAGCAAGGAGTTGGAAACAACCTAAGTGCCCATCAACAAACGAATGGCTAGAGAAGCTGTGGTATATTCGCACAATGGGATACTATGCTGCATTAAAAAACAAGGAACTCATGCAATATTATTCAAAATGGTTGACTCTGGAGAACATTATGCTGAGTGAAATATCCCAGTCACAAAAGGACAAATATTACATGATGCCACTGTTGTAGAATGGGACTGTCCTTGGGGTTGGGGAGAGACTGAGTAAGATGGGTTCAGTAATGTATACTGCACTGAAACAGAGGAGGGAGAGAACCGTTTAAAAGAGAGATATAACTGGGTATTTCTGTCATCACAGGAGACTAGAGCGAGGGCTACATGGTGGAGGGGACCTGGGGGAGGGTTTGTAAAACAATGAAAGAATCTTTTCTTTTACTTTTCCATAATTTTTGGACTCATGTACTTATAACTTGTTAGTCAAATTTGTGTCTTCTAGGTTGCAACACCCCCATGATACATCTTCAAGGATATGAACATGTACGGCCAAGCACAATCAATAAGAGTGCATCTAAATTCCAAAATCAATCTCCATAATAGTCTATGTGTTTCCTACTGCCAAAGGGGCACTTTAGAGTAGTGAGAGAAGATCTTCAACCTGAAACCCACAGCGTCCCTTTTCAGCAGGAAGTAGCTAAGAGAATACGCCATCCCCTTTTCCTTATGACTCAGGGTGAAGTCTCTCTCAGGGAGGAGTGATAGGGAATGGCAAAGGACACACTGACAAAGAAGATTAATCAGAACTGGCTTTGACAAGCACTGTGGCATTTGGACAAGATCAAACTGGGAGGAGGGTAGAGAGAATAGTGCAACAATGAATGAGTGGAAGCCCAAAATCTCTGTAAATTTTTATGAAAATTAATAAAATATAATTATAGAAAAAAATATATCTGCCTCTATGGAATAAATACACCAGGAATGTATTCTCTCTCCATATCTTTTCAATTTATATACAGAACAGATCATCCGGGAGGCTGGCCTCTATGGGAAGAGTGTGGCATCAGGATTGGAGAAAGACTCATAAACAACCTATGCTATGCAGATGACACAACCCTGCTTGCTGAAACTGAGGAGGACTTGAAGTGCTTGCTACATAAGATTAAGGACTGAAGCATTCAATATGGATTGAAGCTCAACATCAAAAAAACAAAGATTCTCATCACTGGGCCAATTGGCAGCATCATGATAGATAGTGAAGAAATTGAGATTGTTAACAGCTTTAGTTTGCTTGGCTCCACAGTCAACACTCTTGGTACCAGCAGCCATGAAATTAAAAGACAGATTGCATTGGGAATTTCAGCTTCACAACCACATCAGTCTAGAGACTAAGGTGCTCCTGATCAAGGCCACAGTCTTTGCAATTGCTTGCTATGAAGCAGAGAGCTAGACAATGACTAGGGATGATAGAAAGAGAATCGATGCCTTCAAGCTGTGGTGCTGGAGAAAAGTGTTGAATATGCCATGGAATTCCAGGAGAACAAACAGGTTCAACCTAGAGAGGGTGAAACCAGTTTGCTCCGTGGAGACAAGGATTCTAAGGCTGCGTCTGACATGCTTTTGGTATGTTGGGAGAAGGGACCAGTCCTTGGAGAGGGACATCCTGCTTGGAAGGGCAGAGGGACAGAAAAAGACTGGGAGACCATCAATGAGACACATTGATTCAGTGACTGGAGTAATGAGGGTAGGTGTGTCTGAGACAGCAAAGTTGCCAAAGGATAGAGTGGGTTCCAGGGCTGTTGTACATATGGTTGCTATGAGTTGCAAATGACTCAACAGCACATAACAACAACAACAACAAAAACCATGGAATAAATAATGAATGAAATTCGTTAGGATATTGCAGTCCAGCGGGAATCGTTAAACCACCTTGCAAAATGGCTTTAGGCAACAGACAAGCCTTGGACTTTCTTTTAGCTCAAAATCTTTATACTAAATAATCCTAGAGAAAAGAATGAGAACTTTTAGCAGATTCCAAGAAAGAGATAACTTCTTTTTCTGAGAAACACATTGCATCCCATAGGCTTTGGGGCATAGGGAAATATAGATACATTCCTAAAACCAACTATAGGGATTAAGGCAGAAGCTTGATAAACTAAAGATATTTGGTTTAATTATAAGCCATTCTCAAAACTGAGAAGGAAATCTATCCCTACAAACAACTGAAAGTGGAAATAGAGAATATTACCAAAAGATATAAAAATTATTTGTGGGGGCAAAAAGGACAATATGATGTAAAATGTCCATTAAAGAAATAGGGACTATGGACTTGCATTTTATCAGAATGTGGATGCAGGATCTACAAATATTTCTTTAATAAGGCATTGCCCTATTACGAGCCCAGGAATACTTTCGATCAGTAGTTGTGCAGAACAGAGCAGGGAAACACTGCATGGTTCAAAATTGAGAAGGGTGTACTTCAGGGCTGCATCCTGTCTCCATATCTTTTCAAATTTTATACAGAACAGATTATATGGGAGGCTGGGCTCTATGAGGAGAAATGTGGCATCAGGATTGGAGGAAGAATCATCAACAATCTGCATTATGTAGGTGACACAATCTGGCTTGCTGAAACTGAGGAGGACCTGAAGCACTTGCTGTGGAAGGTCAGCCACTGCAGTCTTCAGTATGGTTTGAGGCTCAATATCAAGAAAACAAAGATTCTCACCACTGGGCCGATTGGCAGCATCGCAATGGATGGGGAAGAGACTGAGATTGTTCACAACTTTGGTTTGCTTGGCTCCACAGTCAACACTCTTGGCACCAACAGCCAGGAAATTAAAAGACATATTGCAATGGGAAAGTCTGCAGTTAGAGACTACTCTCTAAAGTACTGAAGTGCAAAGATGTCACTCTGGACACAAAGGTGTGCCTGATACATGCCATGGTCTTTGCAATCACTTGCTATGCATGAGAGAGCTGGACAATGACTAGGGAGGATAGAAGGAGAATCAGTGACTTTGAGCTGTGGTGTTGGAGAAGAGTATTGAATGTACCATGGACTGCTAAGAAAACGAACAGGTTTGTCCTGGAGAGGGTGAAGCCAGCTGCTCCTTGGAGGCAAAGATTCTGAAGTTTTGTCTGACATGTTGCAAGGAGGGACCAGTCCTTGACCATGTCATGCTTGGGAGTGTGGAGGGACGGTGCAGAAGAGGAAGATCCTCGATGAGATGGATTGAGTCAGTGACTGGGGTAATCAGGATAGGTATGTCAGAGGTGGTGAGATTGTCACACGATAGGGCAGAGTTTAGGGCAGTTGTACACAGGGTTGCTATGAGTCGTAGAAAACTCGACAGCTCTTAATAACAACAACAGCTGTGCACAAACTGATCAGCATCCTACTACACAAGAGCTAGTCACTCATCAAGTAAAAGATAGAGTAATGTGTACAGACAATCAAAATTTAGAATCCCCTTTCCCATTATCATCGGTTCATTTGTTTGTAAGACTGTATATTCAGCATTTCCAAGAGAATATAATCGACCACATAATATCAACATTTGTTGATGATAGAAAGATTTACTACGTTTTCATCCTCTTATGCAACTACCTTTTACATTTATGAACTGTTTTAGCTGTTTTGTAATGGGATGTTTCATATTCAAATTTCAGGGATAAAGAGTGATAGCTATGCTAGGAGGAGAAGTACTGAAGAAGTAAGGACACCAGGGAGTTGAATGAAACCAAAGTTTCAGGTTCCAGGAAGGTTGGGAAATAAGCCCCACATATGATAAAAAGACAGTGTTCAGCACATAGAAAGTATTTTAAGAAGGAAAGAAGGTGACTATATCAGAAATTGAGCTTGTCATGCTTGACATTTTTATATTAGCCGTTATTTACAATAGCTCTCTCACCACGTGGAAGGGAGCTCACATTAAACATTTTGAATGTTTTCTTTTTGACTTATACTTTTTTTTCTCTTGTGAAAGATATAATTTTGTTTTGTTTGGGGGGATTTTATATTGATATCCTTAGAGAATTTGTTTATATTGTGTTTCACATTATTCTTCATTCACATTGTGTCTCCTATAATAATTTTCATGCATTATCTTTTATAAAATCAATCACCATTGAAATGTGCCTATCATTACTCTGCATTTTCAGATTCCTGCCTGATTTCCCGCATTTTCTTTACTCTCTCCCTCTACCCACCAAATTGTTCAACACTGTGATTTCACCCCTGTCCACTCTTACCCCTCTACTCATACCCCTTCCCACTTTGGGTCCCCATATATATTTTAGTAGTTAACCTTCTATTTTTACAATAATGGTCTTATACAGCATTAGTTCTTATGAAACAGAATTCATTCACTCAGCATAAAGTTCTCCAGTCTCTCCCATGCAGTATTTTTTGAGATAATTTTTATGTTCAATTTTTTGAGAAAATGCAAGCTGCCTTCGAGAATGATTGTACCATTTTTCAGTTCTACCATCAGAGTATGAGTTATTATCTGTCCACACTTTTCCCAACATTTATTACTTGCTGCCCTATTAAACTTTGGCCCTGCTACTGGAGTGAGATGGTATCTCATTATAGTTTTTATTTGCATCTCTCTGCTCGCCAGTGATTTTGAGAATTTCTTTATGTTTCTGTTGGTCATCTGCAAGTCTTCCTCTGTGAAAAGTCATTTCATGTCTATTGCTCATTTTGTACCTATTTTTCTTCTGGAAGACCAAGAGTATTCTGTAAATTTTTGTTATGAGAACCTTGTCTGAGATGGTTTTGTTAAATGGTTGTTCCCAGTTGGGAAAAACCTGTTGGAAAAAGTTTTTTATGAACACAGAGGTTTAATCAATATTTTTGCCTCCAGATTGTGCATTTCTGGCTGTATTTGTCAACCTCTTTATACTGTAGATGATGCCTTTTAAGCTTGGATCCAGTTTTTCTCTAATGAACGTTGTTGCTATGACCTGTCCCCTTAAGACTGTTTTTGTTGTATTCCAGAGGTTTTGGTACTTTGTATTTTTATTATCATTTGTTCAGAGGAACTTTTTTCCCATCCTTTATTTCTTCTATATCCCAATTGTGTTCTAGCAGGTCATTATTTAGCTTCCACATGGTTTTTTATAAATTTTTTTCCTCATGTTTTATGGTATTGTGCACTTTATGCTTCTTATTTTTGCATGGTTTAAAATTGGGAAGGGTTTAAGCCAGGGATTTGTCCTATAGCCTTACCTTTTCAACCTATATGCAGAACAGGTTATCCAGGAGGCTAGGCTCTATGAGGAGAAGTGTGGCCTCAGGATTTAAGGAAGATTCATCAACAATCTGTGTTATACAGATGACACAACCCTGCTTGCTGAAACTGAGGAGGACTTGAAATGCTTGCTGCAGAAGGTCAAGGACTGCAGCTTTTAATATGAATTGAGACTCAATATCAAGAAAACAAAAATTCTCATCACTGGATCAATTGGCAGCATCAGGATGGATGGTGAAGAGATTGAGATTATTAACAGTTTGGCTCCACAGTCAACACTCTTAACACCAGCAGTCAAGAAATTAAAAGACATATTGTATTGGGTAAATCTGCAGTTAGGGACCTCTCTAAAGTCCTGAGGAGCAATGGTGTCACTCTGGAGACTAAGGTGTGCCTTATATAGGCCATTGTCTTTGCATTGACTTGCTATGCGTCAGAGAGCCGGAAAATGACTAAGGAGGACAGAAGGATAATTGATGCCTTTAAGCTGTGGTGTTGGAGAAGAGTACTGAATATATCATGGACTGCTAAGAAAACAAACAAATCATCATAGAGAGGGTTAAACCAAGCTGCTCCTTGGAGACAAGGATTCTGAAGCTTCGTCTGACATACTTCAGGCATATTGCAAGGAGGGGCCAATCCTTGGAGAGGGATGTCATGCTTGGGAGGGTGGAGGGACAGCACAGGAGAGGAAGACCCTCTATGAGTTAGATTGATTCAGTGACTGGAGTAATGAGGGTAGGTGTGTTAGCAACAGTGAGATTCGCACAGGACAGAGCAGGGTTTAGGGCTGTTGTACATAGGGTCGCTATGAGACGCACGTGACTTGATGTCACGTAACAACAACAACATATACATCTTATCCTGTATTCCTAAGCAGCACACTACCAGTTCTTAGTATACTCATAATAATCAGTTATAAATAAACCTAAAACTCAGTAGGAATTTATATAAGAATAATTCTTGTCAACCCATCTCAAATTCTGTACTGCTGTTGATATTAAATCATAAACTCACTGCAAATTCTGTCTTAGAAAATCTTAGCCAAAAAAACCCAAATATATATATTGTTGTTATGTGCCGTCCAGTCAACTATGACTCATGCCAACCCTAGACACAATAGCTCCAAACCCTGCTCTATCTCTATTTGCCAATGTCACTGTTTCTAACGCATCTATCCTCATTACTGCAGTTATTGTATTAACCCATCTCATCCGAGGTCTTCCTCTTCTGCACTGTCCCTTGATTTTTTCAAGCATGATATCCTTCTCCAAACACTGGTCTCTTCTGGCTACATGCTCAAAGTATGTGAGATGTAGTCTCAAAATCCTTCCCTTCAAGGGCGAGCTTGGTTTCATCCTCTCCAGGACAAATAGTTCTCTAGTCAGTCCATGGTATGTTCAAAACTCCACTCCAGCACCAGAACACAAAGACATCAATTTTTCTTCTGTCATCCTTGGTTATTGTTGAGCTCTCTAATGCATAGCAAGTAATTGCAAAGACCACAGCCCGAATCAGGTGCACTTTAGTCTCTAGACTAATTTTTTCTTCTTCAGCATTCTAGAGAGGTCTCTGACAGCAGATTTCCCTAATGCAATTCATCTTTTGATTTTATGACTGCTGATACCAAGAGTGTTGGTTGTGGAGCTGAGCAAGCTGAAATTGTAAATATCAATCTCTTTTCTATCTCTCATGACACTGTCAGTTGGCTCAGTGGTGAGAATCTTTGTTTTCTTGACGTTGAGCTTCAAACCATGTTGGAAACTATAGTCCTTAGCCTTCTGCAGTAGATGCTACTGGTCCTCCTTAGTTTCAGCAAGTAAACTTGTGTCATATGCATAACACAGGCTGTTGGTGAGTCTTTCTCCAATCCTAATGTAGTATTTCTCCTCCTAAAGTCCAACCATTCGAATGATCTGTTCTGCCCAGAGATTGAAAAGTTAAGGATGCATCTATGATGCACCCTTTCTGATTTTGAACCATCCAGTGTTTCCTTGCTCTGTTCTGATGACTGTCTCTTGGTTCAAGAATATGTTTCACATAAGCGCAATCAGTTGTTCTGGGATTCCCATTCTTTTATCTATCTATCTATCTATCTATCTATCTATCTATCTATCTATCTATCATATCAATCAAGGGAAAAGTGGCAATAATGGAAATTAACTGGTAAATGCTTGATACCAGTAAACAGTAAGATCTTTCTATTAATAAAATTATTATTGCAAGAAGCTGGAAAATATTCATGTTATAGTCAAGGAGATAGCCAAATCTTTGATACTAACCAAGTATCTGATGAAGGGACCAATTATGAGAAAAGAAATGTTGACTAGATTGTGAATTACTGCCTTACTAAGCTGGAGTGAATATTAGATCCATTTGCAGCAGGGTTTCTTAACGAGTTACCCAGGGATGTCTTTATTCAGAAATTAAATGTAAAAGTTTCTATACATTAACCAAGCTTATCTTTCCTGGCTTTAGCTCCTTCATGTATCTGTGACCCAGAATAAAGATTCAGAACCACTGCATGCTTGTTGTATGCTTATTATCAAGGAGCACAGGTAGTTAATAGAAACTAAGGTCTTGGTCCAGATTTATAAGTTTAGTTCTTTTAATACTTTGCTGTTCTTACCCATTGGCTATTCAGTACCTAACGAGAAGTTGTGATAATGTGTATTTGATAAAGCAAACATGAAGTACCATCTTTCCTTTTTTTAGTAAATGGCAGCTTTACTATTCTCCTTCTTCAAATATACCTCCATACTTGGCTCACACTTGAATCTTCTTTGTTGTTGTTCCGTCTCACATTCTGTTGATCAGCAAATGCTGTTGATTTAATTTCATCACATACACACAGAATTCATCTACTGATAATCTTCTCCCCTGTTATCACTGTAGTCCATATCATCGTCATTTCTTGCTTCGACTATTGTCATTGTTTCCCAGTTGGTCCTCCTGCTCCTGCTTCTGTACCAATTTAGTGTACCCCAAATATAGTAACCAGAGAGAGTCCCTGTCAAACTAAAGTCAAATTATGTTCTTCCTTTGTTCAATCTACTCTCATGAGTGTCTGCTTGAATCACCATAAAAGTCAAAGAGTGTTCTCCCGTCTGCAAGCTGCTACATGCCCAGGCTACCCACTCTCCTGGACTCGTCGCATGCTATTCTTTTTTCCCTTCACGTATGTTGTTATAGTTTCAATTCTGTGCTTTGCCTGTACCAAACATCACTCTATCCCAAGGACTTTACATTCATGGTTACTTCTTCCTGGGTTCTTTTTAATCAGTTATTAGAATAATTTATCTAATAAGAGGTTTAAAATTTGTATTCTTGAAAAGGTCTTCCCTGGCTTGGTCACCCTACTAAAATTCTCAATTTTATAATTAACACTTCTCTACTTTTTTGTTAACAAATTCAGCATGTTTAAATTATTTGCTTTGTTTATTGTATTCTCCCCCAGAATATAAACCCCATGAGTGCAAAAATTCTTATTTGTTTTTCATTTACTGCTGTATCTGCACTGCCTGGAACAGTACTTGGTCCACAGTACCAAAAACCCCACTATTATCAAGTTGACTGCAAGTTATGACTTTCCTTTGCATTTCTGGCACTGCTCTTTCATCCTTCCCCATGGAGCGGTTGGTATGCTGCCCTTTCAGTTAACAGTTCAACATAAAATGCACTATACTATTAGGACTCCTATGGTGCCCAGAAGATGTTGTTGTTGTTGTTGTTGTTATGTGCCGTCGAGTCGCCTGCGACTCATAGCGACCCTATGTACAACAGCCCTAAACTCTGCTCTGTCCTGTGCCAATCGCACTGTCTCTGACACTCCCATCCCAATTATCTCAGTCACTGAATCAATCCACCTCATAGAGGGCCTTCCTCTCCTGCACTGTCCCTCCACCCTCCCAAGCATAATATCCCTCTCTAAGGACCAGTCTCTCCTCACAACATGTACAAAGTATGTTAGACGGAGCCTCAGAATCCTTGCCTCCAAGGAGCCACCCGGTTTAACCCTTTCCAGGACAAATCTGTTTGTTTTCCTAGCAGTCCATGGTATTCTCAATACTCTTCTCCATCACCACAGCTCAAAGGCATCAATTCTCCTTCTATCCTCCTTGGTCATTGTCCAACTCTCTGATGCATAACAAGTGATTGCAAAAACCATGGCCTGTATCAGACGCACCTTAGTCTCCAAAGAGATACCATTGCTCTTCAGCACTTTGGAGAGGTCCCTAACAGCAGACTTTTCCATGGCAATGCGCCTTTCAATTTCCTGGCTGCTGGTGCCAAGACTGTTGACTATGGAGCCAAGCAAACTAAAGCTGTTTACAATGTCAATCTCTTCACCATCCATCCTGATGCTGCCAATTGGTCCAGTGGTGAGAATCTTTGTCTTCTTGACATTGAGCCTCAATCCATATTGTAGGCTGCAGAAGATACACAACAAATATTGGTAAGACGTGTGGAATCTGCAAAACTGCATTACTGGATAGTTGTCATCTACATATTTGTGTGCTGTGACTCATAAGAAGGAGGTGCATCACATCCCTTATTACTTCCCTATCAACTGCACAATATCCCTGGTCCACTTTAAATACTTGTATTTTAACTGAGAGAGAACCTGCAGTAGAATTAAAACCACAAAAAATAACTTTAGTATCACACAGTCATATATGTAGCCTCTAACTCTTCTGCTTTGCATGATTGTAAACTATGACCGATAGAAATCTACCTTGCAAGTCTTGTGAGAATATAAGCAGCACACATGAAGTGTTCAATAAATGATCTGACATTTTGACACTGATAAGAAACAGCTAAAATGCAAGGAGAGGATGGGCAGCTGGAGGACCGCTATTTTGCTGTGATCAACTCTAGAGGTTTATGTTAGAATTCAGCACAGAATACTATTTCACTTTTGTTTGCTATTTTTTTTGTTCTAAATAGTATATCCACTTGCTATTTGCGATTTTGATTCTATACTACCCTGATAATTTAGGTAGTTTTTCTTTTAATCAGTCATGACTTTTGTTTCAAGGATTTTAGGCCTATGCTTTTGTATTGACCTTTGTCATTCTGTATTCAAGTAGCATGACCTTGGGACCCAGGCAATTTTGTATATAATAGCTAATAATGAGAGTTTCTAATAGTATTCTGTTGTGGGCAAACTATGCTATTATCATTTTTGTATAAATATGTATTTATCTGAGATGTAATTAGATGTACCACTCTTATTCACATTGATTTTTATCAGTATATTGACATCTTTTGCCTCAAAAATCTCCTTTGGGACTAGCTGATGAGTGCTTTTTGGAACTTGTCTCCAAAGGTGATGAAAGTATCAGACTCAGCAAATTTTATTCCTCTATTTTAGATTAAGAAACACAAAATGCATGTCAGCATTTGAGACTTAATTGTTTTTAATATGAAAACAATGACAATAATTTGTATTCTGTAATAACTTTGTTAAGCAAGAAAATAAATAATAGATATCACACATATATCAATTTTATTTTTAATTAAATAAATCCTCAATGGCCAGATCCTCAGCAGGTGTGTTCCAACACTGAAAGATTCAAACTAGACCAAAAGGACATTGACTTCTAATGATGAGATTATCTACCTGCACCATTACCTAGGGCAAAATATCTGGAAATTAAGGCAATAGCATCTGGTAAACCTCCATTTGTTCTGTCAAACTTTTTCCCCCCACCCATTAGAGCACTTCTCTCCTCCCTCTTATTCAATGATAAAAATTCTTTGCTGAAGAAAACAGTTCTAATAAAGAAAAAAAAAACACCAAACCACCCCTAGGTAGTGGAGATTGGCTATGTTACAGCATCTCAATATATTTTCATTTAAAATTAACATCTTTGAGACATTTTAAATGTTCAAAAAGAGAAGTAATGTAGTATGTGGCTAGACGCATATTTAAAGTTAACTCAAAGAGTGAAAAATTTACCAGAACAGATAATAAGGTATATTCTCTCAGCCTTTCTCTGTGTACACTGTACCCGGTGGTTTCTTTATGAGTGTCAATTTATTGTATCTATTTAACACACATCTTTGTGCTCCTTTGGTACCTTCATTATAGATAAACCTCTCATAGTTTATGTATCTCTCTATAGTGTTAACTATAGAATTCTGTATGAATAACTGCTCAATGAATGTTTAAGAAATGAAATAGAATAGACAGTGGATGTCCTTGTCCTTTGGCAGCAGATTTGGACCAATCAGCTATAGTTTTCCAATGTAACTATGAAATTGATACAGCTAACACTTGGGTGCTCAGTTGTTTATACTCTCTTTTATTCATTTACATGTTTATTTGCTTAATTAATATTTATTGTGTGCATACCAGATGTGAAGGAGCCCTGGTATGTTATATATTGAGCTGCTAATCAAAAGATCCACCAGCCTTCTTTGGAAGAAAGATGAAACAGTTGCTTCTGTTGAGGTTTACCACTTCTGAAACCAGTGGAGGGTCACTATGTGCAGAATAAACTTTATGGCAGTGTTTGTTATTGTGTTTGGTTTGTTCTCTCTTTTAATGAACATATAAGGCGCTGGGTTGCCTAGACAGATTAGAATGACTCTTGTTTCAAAGCAAAAACATTAGTGACTCATACTAATTCAAGTCATGCTTATAGATTTGGTCAAATACTAACTTCCAAGACATCAGAAAAAAGTTTGATGCTTAAATATGAAGAGACTTGGTATATTAAGTCTCACTAATTCCAAAGAAATAATAGGATTAATAGTGCCGAAAGGGTACTATGCCATTATCTATACAACTACTTTATTTTTTAAGATTTGTTTACATTGAAGTGCTTGTTTGCATTCAGTCAGATTTGGATAGAGAATTCATCAAGAAAAATGCCAAGCAGATTATTACAATCCAATAATTATTCTAGGGACTGATTACATAAGTATAGAAAGAAAGAAACAGAAGCAAAGCAAAAAATGAAAGACACTTGCAATTATGGAATTTGGGAAATGCACACTTAATCTCATACCTCAATTATCAATGAAACTTAGAAATGGACTTTTGTCTTAATTGTGAGATAGATATGTTGGGTTTTTTCCTATGCCAATGAAGGATATCTTATGATAATTACACAACAAAGGATAATGCAAAAAACTATTTCAAAATGCATATTTGACAATAAGGATAAAATTAATTGCCAGAAAAAGCCCATTGTCAGTGTGAACTAAAACAAGAATTTTATTTTTTCTTCTGCAAACTTCCCCCAGCCCCAAATAGGAAACAGGTTTAGTAAATTCAGTAAAATTGTCAGTGTTTTGTCAGATTTTCTAGTTTATTTAAATGATTAACTTGGCATACATATTTCAGCCATTTGTGTTTACAGATACTGAAATTGTCCAGGATCCCAAGTTTCATTTCTTGGCAATGTTAAACTTGCCATTAAGCCATATAAAACATGCAAAGTTCACCACAACAAGATAAAGGTAAATAATCCAATAGAAAAATGGGCACAGGATAGGAACAGACACTTCACAGAAGAAGACATTCAGATGGTTAACAAGCACATGAAGAAATGTTCAAAATACCTAGCTCTAAGAGAGATGCAAATTAAAAGAACTATGAGATATCATTTCACCCCAGACAGAATAGCAAAATTTAACAGAGCAGCAAGCAACAAATGCTGGTGAGATTGTGAAGAAACTGGAACCCTTATTCACTGTTGGTGGGCGTGTAAAATGGTGCAATCACTGTGGAAGATGGTATGGCGCTTTCTCAAAAAGTTGCAAATAGAGATACCATTTGACCCAGCAATCCACTACTTGGAATATACCCCAAAGAAACCATAACTGACAACCAAGCAGGTATATGCACACCCATGTTTATTGCAGCTTTGCTCACAATAGCAAGGAGTTGGAAACAACCTAAGTGCCCATCAACAAACGAATGAATACAGAAGATGTGGCATATTCACACATTGGAATACTATGCTGCATTGAAAAACAAGGAACTCATGCAATATTATTCAAAATGGGTGATTCTGGAGGACGTTATGCTAAGTGAAGTATCTCAGTCACAAAAGGACAAATACTGCATGGTGCCACTGTTGAAAAGCAGGACTGACCTTGGGGTTGGGGAGAGACTGAGAAAGATGGGTTCAATAATGTACACTGCATTGAAACAGAGGAGGGAGAAAACTGTTTAAAAGGGACATGTGATTAGGTATATTTATCATGACAGGAGTCTAGAGCAAAGGCTACATGGTGGAGTGGACCTCAGGGAGGGTTTGTAAAACAATTAAAGAATTTTTCTTTTACTTTTCCAAGAAGGTAGTGTACTGGGGGGGAGGGGGGGACACGGTTGGAAGGGGAGAAAAGTGCTACAATGAATGAATGGAAATCCAAAGTCTCTGTAAATTTTTACTGAAATTAATAATAAATTTAAATTAAAAATACATGCAAAGTTGCTCTTTTTCTTTCCTTTTTTAAATTTTATTTCAATCTAGATTTTATTATATGTTTATAAAGAACTTGGATTTTCATTCATTCATTGTTGCACATTTCCTCCCTGTCCCCTGCCCCCTGCCCCAGTTTGCTTTTTCTTTGGAAAAAAAATTTTTGAAACCGACAAGGGAAAAGGCTGTATAGAAGGAATACATGATTAAGTAATGCTGGTGTAACAAGAGTCCAGGATAAGAGCTGCATGGTAAATTGGTCTGTGGAGGGGGACTGTATAACAATGAAAGTTGCTATTTTTTTAAAGCTTACTTTTCTTGTTGTTTTCCCCTTATTTAGGGAGTTCTGGTAGGTTAGTGGTCAGGATTTGCACTGCCAACCTGAAGTCACATGGTTCAAATCCACCAATTGCTCCATGAAAGAAAAAAAAGATGGACAATCTCGTTTTGTGCAATTTATTCCCTCATTTTATTGAAAACTTACTCTAGGGTCAGCTATGAATCAGTTATAACTTTACAACACACAAAAACAATTGGTTTTTTTTTCCACTCAAGGCATAATATTTAATTTTTTACATCTCATTTATATTAGAATTTCCTCTTCACGGCAATTCACCAATATATTGTTTCATTTTTTAATATGAGTACCAATTTCTTTTTAATGAGTTGACATTTATACTCTTACACCAAATCACACAATAACTGCCAAGACTGAAATTATTTTTATCATAAGGTTGAGCTCTTCCAATTTGTCAAGTCTATAGTTTATATATGTTGAATTGCCAGTTTTTATCTTCATTTCTAGGCTTATCAGAGCCTTGGTCAGATTCACTGGGGTGTCTCATATTTAACAGGCTTCACTGCAACTTAGATCAAAAAATCAATGAACTATAGCTCAGAGTCTGACTGGTGGGTCATCAGTTCATCCATGTATACGCCCACGGCCTTCGCTAAACAAGTTAGATACAAAGCATCAATTATACTATTTCATTTAAATCCAACTATTAGGAAGAAAATAAGAAGAGAAAGAAGTAACATGAAATAAATATGAAGCAACAGATGCTCTTTGTGACCCCCAAAAGTATTTGTGATTCTATGATTTAACACTCACATTGGAAAATTATCATAATTTAGTTCTTTATTTTCCTTGTTTTAATAAACACATTTACAAAAACTATCATATGTACTTTTCCTTTTGAAATATTTTCTTTTTTTTCTAGAGAATTAAAAAAAAACCACACCACCCACTGAAAAATAAGTATTTGGACACTCTCATTTTACATCCACAAAAATTATTGAGAAACAGATCCACTTAATCTGATGTAATTAAAATTTCTTTGCTCTGTTTCCCATTGCAACTCAGAGAAGTATGTTGATAATCATTGTTCTCTAATACATAGAAGTAAGGGAAAAGAATCATCTGGGTTTGTTTTAAAGCCACGAGAAAGAGACAGACATTTATTGATTTTGTTTAAGGAGTTAGGGGAGCTGTTTCTGAAAAAGCTTATTATTAAAAAACAAACAAACCCCACAAAATTGAGTGGGGCACTAAATTGCTAAATCTGATTGGGAAATAATTCTACCAGAAGTTATCTAAGTGAAGATATTCTCATTATTAAAAGGAACCCTGTTGGTTTAGTGGGTTATGTGTTGTTTTGCTAACAGGTCGGTTGGTAGTTCAAATCCTGTAGCCACTAGTCACTCTGTGGGAGAAAGATGTGCCAATCTACTCCTAGTTAAGTTTACAACTTTGGAAACCTGATGGCAGGTGGCCAGGAGTTGGGATTTACCCAATGACTATAGCTTTGGTTTTGATTTGATCATTAACCAAGGAATAAAGTCACTCTTTAGCAAGAAAAATAACTTAAATCCCATGAAAAGAGACTGTCTATGCCTTCGCTTTGCAGTGCAGCTTCTTGCCACTAGGCCACCAACGCTCACATCAGATCGCAGACATTTTCAAAACCATCCTTTACCACTCACTCTGGTAGCAACTCAAGAAGTTGCACTGCAATCCCAAAGGCACAAGATTAGAGCCCACCTGCTTCTCAGAGGGAAGACGGGCAATGTCCTCCAGTGTGATTTATTGCTTCTGAAAACCCCCTGTAGAGTTCTCTATGAATTGGCTCAGACTTGATGCACACAACAACAATTATGAAGAAGGAAGCTTTGGTTGGTAAGATAGAGGGAGAGCTAAGGAGAGGAAGGTCTGCCTCGAGGTGGATTGATACCACATCTGGGTCAATGGACTCAAATGTGTTGAGAATGATGAAAATGGCATAGGATAGGACAGAGTTTGGATCTATTGTTCATAGGGTCACCATGGGTCATACTCACCTGAATTATACTTAACAACAACAATGATTATGAAGATCAGGGACCTAAGAAGTGAAAGGATTTGACTCAAGTCTAAGTCTATTCATATTCTTAAAATTAATAAGGAGAAGTTTGGCATGGATGACTTTAAGGCTTTAAAGGAACTTAAAAATTATATCAGGGTATTTTCACATGATATTAAATATTGGAATAGTTTTGTCAGCAATTTTCATTTAAAAGATGTAACTCATTTTATGGCACATATTTTTTTAAAGTATTTTTGGATGAAACGTCACAGAGATGGCAACTGAAGTAGGAAAATTAATTTAGTAAACCAACCATAATTTCCACTGATTATAGTTTATAGTATTATTTTTCCACCTAACACTCAAACTTGAATAGCTAGATTCTTTTAATATTATGGGAAAATAGATGCCCTTCTAAGCCATTCTCTTACCAAAGGCAAGGCTGAACCTGAAACTGTTTGGAAGGAAGGCGCTGCTGTGTTAAACAGTAAAAATCTAACACTATACCAAATAAGCTTTTATATACATGAAATTTCCTTAAAGTTTGGTTACTTGCCTTTGATCATGATGAAGGCATTTGGCAGAAGAATAACTTCATGT
The DNA here is from genome assembly GCF_000299155.1 of Elephantulus edwardii. Lineage (NCBI taxonomy): Eukaryota > Metazoa > Chordata > Mammalia > Macroscelidea > Macroscelididae > Elephantulus > Elephantulus edwardii. The sequence goes on from NW_006399884.1 coordinate 668,044, forward strand.
CTACTGAAATCTGAAATAACTGAACATTCTCATTAAAACAAAGACATCTGATATTACTGAGAATCATAAAACAGCCATTGAAATCTGAAGCTCCAAAAAGGAAATCTTTATTGTAATAACGGAATCAGCAATATTGTTTATAAGCATCATTTCCATGGCTAAAGATTAGTTCATTCAATAAGAATCTTGTAACCTGGTGCCAGCACTGGTGCAATAAACTTTATGGAATGGCTCATAAGATTAGACTAATTAAAGATAATCTAATTTGGACAATTTTATCTTCTGGAAAAGAAATGTGATGTCATCCTCTGGGAAGAGACAATGTTTATTCTCTAGGGATGTGATGAGGGAGGGGGGGAAAAATCAAACCCTCTTACAAGATATGCGCAATAATAAGAATTAGGGTTGATCCAAAGGCAGTCTTAGATCTACCCATTGCCTCTCAAAAGATCCACCACATAGACTGTTAAGCCCTATAATTATCTTCCCTATTTGTGACAAGTGTGAGCTAATCAGTCTCTTAGGGAGTTTTCCAGCAGATACTAAGGAGAGTGTGTGCCCTCTCAGTGCTCATCAAGCTATTTTGTACTCAGGCTGGCAAAGAGCTGACCAAAGTTCATTATCCTCATCTAGACCAGAATTAATTCAAATTAAGAAAAAGAGACACTTTTAAAGTGTTGATGCTTATGATTTAGAACAAAGAGTCTTCACGATTTTTATAGCAGCAACATAGGTTCTAGCTGCCTATAATCCCATATTAAAAGATTAGAAAAAACATCTGACAAAATCAGAGAGTGTCTAATTGAGGTTCTTGCCTTTAATCCTGTGAGCCAACTCCCTCCTGGATTTCAAGATCTGTCAGTGTTGAGTCAGGGGAATTCTGTGAGGAGAAAGCAACCAAGAGAAATACAACATATTCTTTCCTATTTAAAAAATAAAAAGGGAGAAACACAGTTGGTGATATCAAAACATAGACCAATATAAATTGAGAGAAACCCCCCAAAAGCATTTGTAAATATAATCCAGTAAAAGGTGAAGAAATAAGCTTGACATTGCTCTTTTAGACTAATGTTTATAACCATCATGCAAGATAGAATACAAAAACAACAACAACAAAATATTCTTATGAAAAGGAACCAAAAAAATGCAACCCACTAACAAGAAATTAATTATTTGATGAGAACATTTTTCTTAAAGATTGATTTCCTCTATCTTTATCTGATTGTCTGTACAAAGATCTATTTATTCACCTTGCCAGAGAATTAGATGTTAATGAGTATTTTTATATTAACAGCAAGAAATGTTCACTGTGAGACAAAGTTTTCCTGTACAGCTCAGTAATGATACACTGTACAATTTAGAAGTTTCACTTGTTGATAATTAATATTTGATGTGTATTTACTAAAGGACAGAAAAATTAGGTTACAGTTCATAAACAGTAAATTAAATTACTATAAGAAAAATGAAGGAGTGCATTTTGTTATAAAATTCACAAAATGTTTTCTTGAATAATAGAAAAGAAAATAGTAATCAAGAAGAAACAAGGGAAAGAAAATAATTTACTAAAATCGAGATATACTTCAAAATAGTATTGTGTTTTAATCACAAAGTAGAATCTTTGCTTCCTTCACTAATTGCTTAGAAATTTATATAAAATGTAAATTATGCAAAGATTTTATCTAATAAAAATGTATATTTGTAAGCTTGTTTCATGGTAAACATATTTCTCTTCAACATATTATGCATTAATACTTTAAAAGGGATCATTTGCTGCACATTAGGAAAGTTTTCTTTTATTTCCATCATAAGCTCACACACAGAAAAATCATTTTAAAATATTTTAATATGTAATTTAATATTTTATTAACAATCTTTTACTAAAAGATCCTTCTTTTGAAGTAAATGGAATCTTGAGAGATGACAAAAGTTACCAGAAGTCATTCCATAATACAATACAGAAAAATGTGGAACTAAGCATTAAAGGAAAATGAAAACAAGCTGATGTGTTTTTTTTCTCTTCAGCTGCAAGTGGAAATGGGTTTATAAAACCATATCTTTAGATCTGATTATACTACCTCCATGTGAACTCAAACTTTTTAGAAAGCACTAATATCACTGTCTACATATACTACTGCACAGATTTGATTTGAATGGGCCAAGCAATTATTTATAAACCACATTTTTTTATTAAAAGAAATTTTGCTTATCTTACTTATCAAATTACTGCCTTGACATAGATAGAAAACCATTTCTAGATATAAATTTTCCCAATGACTTTGAATATTATATATGCTCTGAGTCAAACTGAAGAGCAGGATTAAGAGAATCACAGTGAATAAATCAACATGAATAATTCATATTAAAAAGGCAAGAGGTAAAAAAAAAATAATGGGACAATATGGATCCTAAATCTAAGTTCCCTAATTTCCCCATATCAAGAGAAATTTTCTTCCTCCTATGAGTACATGGAATTGGCCGCTGCGTAAGGGAACTGGTACACCTTTCAGCCTTTAATCATCAAATGCCAAATAAGAGGAAAGACTCAGTCATTTATCTAATTCATGTTTTCAGGAATGTGAGTTTTAGACTAGCTTCTTAGATTTGACCTAACAGAGGAGAAAATAGAAATCATTCACATTTTTATAAGACAACAAATCATCCTTATGTTTTTTAGTTTAAAATATTGAACTTTAGCATTATAATTTTAAGGCACTCTGATGGCATATTGTGTCACGAGTTGAGTTGCTTACTAAAAGATCAGCAGTTTGACCCCACCAGAAGTTCCACAGACCATTAAGATTTTTAGCACTCGAAAGCTTATGGATTATTGTTAGAAGCTGTCGAGCATGCCTCATAGAGACCCTATGAACAATGGATCTGAATCCTGTCCTTTCCTTTGCCCTCCTCATTAAGTTGGATACATTTGAACTACAGTTACTGCTTCAAACCATCTGTTTGAGGATATTCTTCTCCTTCACTGACCCTGCACCTTTACAATCATGATGTGCCTTTTCAAGAATTAGCCTTTCCTAGTAACATTTCCAAAGTGCTTGAGACAAAGCTTCATCATCCTTACCTCGAAGAACTTTCTGGTTGCACTTTTCCCAAGACATCTGTTTGTTCTTTTGACAGTCCATGGGATATTCAGTGCTCATCTCCAATGCAACTCAAAGACCTCAATTCTGTCATTCTTATTGTCCAGCTCTCAGGTACAATCACTTCTCGGGAAGGGATTGAAAAGGCAGTAGTCTCAAACAGGCACAACTTAGTCTTCAAACTGACAATGTTCCTCAGTAATTTAGAGAAGTTCCTAACAGTGGACTTGCCTAATGCAGTATATGAAACTTCTGCTGGATTCAAACTGCTGACATGTGGGTTAACAGCTCAACTTGTGTCACACTATGCTGTCAGAGTGTCTTAAAATTATAATGCTAAAGTTAAATATTTTAACCTAAAAATGAAAAAAAAACCATGGATTTTTGATCTGAGTAGGAAACAGGCAGTGATAGTCATTTGAATATGTATTAGTCATCAACAGTACAGATGAACACACCTCTAACAAACCTCTGCTTCTTTTAATCTAAAAGAGATTAAGTCAAAAGAACCACTTACATAAGCAAACAAACAAAAAACGCTTAACTGTTACTATTTGCTTGGTGTTTTGCCACACGATGGTTCTTGTTGCTAGATACCAGAGAATGGAAAACAACTCACAGCAATCTTATGAACAATATAGATCTGAAGCCTCTCCTCTTCTATACCATCCTCAACGTCTCTGACACACTTGAGCCTGTTGCTGCAACTCACGGTGTTAGTCCATCTCATTGAGGCTCTTTCTATTTTTGCTGACCTTCCACCTTTCCTTGCATGATATCTCTTACCAATGAATACCTTCTTCTAGCAACATGCCCAAAGTATGTGAGTGGAAGTTTTGTTATTCTTGCCTCCAAGGAACACTCTGCCTGCATCCTCACCAAACATGCTATGGTAGCATAAATGACATTTTAAAGAGTTACCTAAACTAAGTAAAAAGTTCTACCATTTCAAATGAGTGTCAACATCACCAGACCTTGCTTTGCTGTATCGTACCTGAGGTACAACATTAGAAGAAAGGGCACTAATAATTAATACGAATTTCTCAACAGGACATCATGTCCTTCTGATCATAGCCTGAACACTCATTACCAAGGGAAAAGTGGTTTTGCTTATTTGTAATAAAAAGCAGAGATAGTATAAGCAATCCCACTGGCTCAAAAGCTGTCCAGCAAACAACCTGCACAGCTGGCTTTGTACAATGGGAGGAAGAATTAAATGAGACAGTCAGTCACAGGATGGAATGTCCTCTCTGGTTTCTGGACAAAGTCTCAGTGAATATGATTCTTTCATCCCTGATCTCTACCTGGCATCGTGGCTGAGGGACACAGTGGGAGCCTGACTACTCATAGATATATCTAGACAGGTGGACTGCAAATTTGATGCTACATGTGGGCCACTAGCAACAATAGTTGAGGATACAAAGATCATTTATCCCTTAGCTATTTATACTCCCATCCTAAATATAGGATCTCTGTGGTCTAGTGGTAAGGAGTTACACTGACAACCCAGTTTGAATCCACAAACTGCTCCATGGGAGAAAGATGGGCAATCTCTTCCTATCTGATTAACTGCCTCTGCAAACCCAGTCAATTCTGGCTCCAGTATATACAACAATATCCTATATGTCCAAAAGTATCTTTTTAAATTCTGAAAACAAACATCCATCTATACCATGCCCTTCTGACTTCTAGAGGGCAGAATTGGTTAGCCTAGAATTGTATATTTTTAATCTCGCTAAGAAGTATCAAAGGAGCTCTGGTGTTGTTGCACTGATAATCAAAAGATCATATATCTTCAGTAGTTCAATTCCACCAACCACTTCTTGGGAGAAAGATAAGCAGACTCCTCTTTTAAAGACTTTATAGAGTCTCATAAACCTGAAGAAAATTGCTTTGAGTCAAAATTGATTCAAAAGTGATTGAGCAAACATCATACCTGAGAGGAGGGGAGGTGGGAGTAGGGTGTTGTTTTGAGATCTAACGATGCCAGGATAGAAAAGAATAAAAAACTTACAGACTAATCTAAAAGACTACCTTCTGACACCAAATCTCAGTAGAATAATAATAATAACCAAGTTGCCTTTGAGTCATTTTTAATGAGTATTGTGGAAATGTCTCACAGAATTTTCAATATCTTTTAGAAGTAAATAGAACTTACTTCTAAGGTGATTTTGGATGTATTTCAACCATCAACCTTTTTTGGTTACTGTTACATTATGTAATCATTTGCATCAACCAGGGATTCCAGTAAATCAATAAAACTCAGGGGGATTAGTCTTGGGGTTGTACAATTTGAGGGAGAGTGTTAGAGAAATGGAAAGAATTTGTTCTTGAAAATAATGTATCCGAATTTTGCAAATAAACTACTAGGAAAAATCCCAACTTGCTGCCATTGTATTGGAATCAATACCTAGTTGACCTTCCAGTGGGTTTTCAGAGACTAAACTGTATGGGAGGAGATTGCTCATCTCTCTCTCGCTGATACTGGTGTATTTAAATCACAAGAGAAATGCCTCAAAAAATATTATTCTGCATCAGATGTTTGTAAAAATTCTTGTAAATCTAAATTATTCATTTCTTTCACCTAATAATTGTGCAATTTAGTTAGTGAGACAAGATATACATGGCAACATTTACAGAGAAGTGTTTTCTGTGTTCAAAATTTATGTAGGGATGATTCAGATATGTGAGAAAAATGTATTATTAAATTTTAATTCGTTTTCTGGTAATGCCATCACTTTGCTATCTTTTCCACTAAAATTGATACCATCTTACATGGGTAATTCTTCTTTAAATGGATGATCGAAGGAAAAAGACAATAGTATCTTTTCGACAAATGGTCATTTTGACTTGTCAATATCACTAGAGAACAGATTCCTATACATAAAGTTCATATTTCTATCTAAGACATTTCAGTTATTTTTCTTTTAACAGCTTTTGTAGTTGATATCTTTCTTTCTTTTTATGAAACAAACAAAAACACATCGTCACTGAAATTTTTTTGAATCTTAGTGACCATCCATCAAGCTTCTGAGATTGTAAATCTTGACAAGAGGAGAATTCTTGACTTTCTCCTGAAGAGCTACTGATGGATTTGAACTGGAAACCCTTTGGTTAGCAGCTCAATATGTAAGCATCTTGCTGCTAGGGCTCTTTTGTTTTATTTTGTTTTGTTCTAAGGTTTACGATCTTTCAGTTGAAGAAACATTCTTTGGGATTTATTTCTTCTGACCTTAAGGCGTGGAGAGGAAAGTGTTAGTTGGTTTGCCTTCCCTTTGTCCTTTGTACAACACATGCACATTCCATATCCCAAGTTACATATGCAACATAAGTGCATCCATGTCCAATCTCATTCTTTCCGTTTTTGACCACTATTTGCACTTAGGGTCATTTTTAATTCTAATTCTGCTCTCCAAGACATCAGCTACTTCTTCCACTGGATGTCATGGGCAGACTTAACAAGCATAGTAGATAGTCCATCATCACGGTCATTGGAAAAATGTTAAATAGTACTGGATTGAGAACTGACCCCTGAAGAACACCTCTTGTTATATTTTCCCTTAATTCATTCCCCAAATGATACTTATAATACACATTTTTAGATGTGTGCCAGGTTGTTCTTTGGAACGGAAAATAATTCTAATAATTAATAAATACTCTAATTGGAAATCTATAGAGATAGCAGCAGAGCACTCCAGAAGCAAATGTTGCTCATAAAGTGGAGAGCTATGCATATGCATAAATGGGCTAAAATTGGCCCTTATGAGTATAACACAAAGTCATGAAGCAAGGAAAAACACATGTCCATTACTTCCTTCAACCTTGGCTAAAATAGCTATCTGACCCATGGGAAATTAGAAAGAAAAATAGCATTTTATAAATCATTAAACTGAAATTTACACTCTAGCTATGCTATTGGTAAATTATGTGCAAATAACTACCTTTACTTCTCTTTTTAATTGGAACATCTTATGTAGTGAAGCTTGGCTTGTTCCTCTTCTCCATCCCACTTGTGAACGTGGAAAATGCGTAAACGTGTATATACACGAAATACAAACTATACACATCTTCTTATTGATTAGTAATACTGGAGTATTGCTGACTGTTTTAGGTTGCAAACTTTTATCACAAAACTAGGTTTTTAATAAAACTTTTCTATGCTGTATATTTAATTATTCTCATTATTTCAGACATATTCAAGCCCATTGCAGCAATCAATATGTCAATCCATTTGGTTGGGAAAGGGAGTCTTCCTCTCTTGCACTTATCTTCTACCTTTCCAAGCATGACATCCCTCTCCAAGGAACAACCTTCCCTAACAACATACCCAACGTATGTGATTTGAACATTTGTAATCTTTGCTTCCAAAAAGCACACTGGCTACAATTTTCCCAGTTCATGAGATATTCAGTACTCCAACACTACAACTCAAAAGCATCAAATCTTCTTCTGTCAACCTTATTCATTGCTCAGTCTCAGATGCATGGAAAGTAATTGAAAATACCATAATTTGAATCAAATGGATCTTAATCCTCAAACTAGTATCATTGCCTCTCAATAATTTGGAGAGATTTTCTTGCTACAGACTTTCCCAGTGCAATACGTCTCCTGCTCTCCTGACTCCTGAGACAGTGTATTGATTGTGGATCCAAGTATGATGAAGTCAACAACAGTGTCAATTATTTCTCCAACTATCATTGGTCTATCAGACCAATGGTGAGAAATTTTGTTTTCTTGATGTTGAAATGTAATTCATATTGAAGGCTATGGTCTTTGATCTTCTGCAACCAGTGCTTCAAGTCTTTCAGCAACCAAGGTTGTATCATCTGCATAACTCAGGTTGTTGATGAGTTTTTCTCGAATTCTGATGTCACATTCTTCTTCATAGAATCCAGCTTCTCAAATAATTTGTTCAGCATACAGATTGAACAGCAAGATGTTACAAGCCTGATTCATGCCTTTCCTAATTTTAAACCATGTAGAGTTCCCTTTCTTTGCTCCGACAATAGTCTCTTGATCTAGTTATAGGTTTCACATGGATGCAATAATTTGTTCTAGGATTCCTATTCTTCTCAGTGTTAGCCGTATTTGTTATGAACCACTTAGTCAAATGCTTTCCATAGATAATAAAGCATAAACATTCTTCTGACATTCGCTACTTTGCTGTTGTTATGTGCAATTGAGTTGCCTGTGACTCATAGCCTCATGTACCTTACTTAGTTCTGAATTCTGCTCTATCCTTAGGCAATATCATTGTGTTTGACAGAACTAATCCCCTTTCTCCAGAACTGAGTCTGTCCATCCCATCTAGGGTCTTCCTTTCCTGCTTTGTCCCTCTACCCATCCAAGCATGATGTTCTTCTCCAAGGATGGGTCACTTTTGGTCACATGCCCAAAGTATGTGAGACACAGCTTCAAAATCCTTGCTGCTAGCAAGTAGTTTGGTTTGACCCTCTCCTGGACAGACAGACCTATTTATTCTCCTGGAAATCCATGGTATGTTCAACACTCATCTCCGGCAACACAAATTAAATGAATCAGTCTTTCTTCTATCATCCTTAGTTATTGTTCAGCTCTCTTATGCATAGCAAGTAATTTCAAAGACCATGGCTTGTATCAGGCACACCTTAGTCTCCAGACTGACATCGAAGCTTTTTAGCACTCTATAGAGGTCCCTAACAGCAGACTTTCTCAGTACAATTCATCTCTTGATTTTCTGGATGCTGGTGTTTCTGGCTGCTAAGAGTGTTGATTTTGGTACCAAGCAAGCTGAAGCCATTAACAATCTCAATCTCTTTTCCATCTATCATGAAGTTGCCAATTGGTCCAGGGGAGAGAATATTTGTCTTCTTGATGTTAAGCTTCAATCCATATTGAAGACTACAGTCCTTGATCTTCTACAGCAAGCATCTCTGGTCCTCCTCAGTTGTGTCATCTACATAACCCAGGCTGTTGGTTTCTAATCCTGATACTATACTCCTCCTCATAAAGTCCAGTCTCCCAGATGATCTGTTCTACATATAGAATGAAACCACATGGAGAAAGGATGCATTCCTGATGCACACATTTCCTGATCATGAACCATGCAGTATTTTCCTGCTGTGTTTTGACTATTGCTTCTTGGTCCAAGTTTCACATGAGCACAATTAAGTGTGCCTGGATTCCCATTCTTCTCATGGTTAGCCACTATTTGTTGTAATCCACACAGTCAATGAAACACAAGTAGACATTCCTCTGGTACACTCTCCTTCAGGCCAAGGTCCATATAATGTTAGCTATGATGTTCTTAGTGCCACAGCCTCTTCTAAAACCAGCTTGCACATCTGGCACTTCTCTGCTAATGTACTACTACTGATCCAGTCATTTTAAAATAGTCTTCAGCAAGATCTTGCTTGTGTGTGATATTGTTCTTCCATACTCTACTGGAACTAATACCTGTCTACTAATACCTACTGAACTAATACCTGTCCATCCATTAGGTTTTCCAAAGCTGTGAATATCATTGTGTGAAAGCTAGGGGGTGATTATTCATTTTCCCCCTGAGAAGCTACTGGTGGATTCAAACCACCAGAAAGTCATGGCCTCTAGTCTAGCAGAGCAACTCCAAATGGACGATGCCACCAAAAGCCCCTAATAAAAATTCGATTATTAAAAAAAATGTAGCATAACATTAAATAGCTCCTCGGGACCTGATAGCTTTTTCATGAAAAAGAGTCTAAAGGGGAAGAAACTGGCAAAATAAAGCATTTTAGTGACTGAACTACACTGTGCAGAATGTCTTTCTGTCTATCTGTCTATCTATCTATCATATATATTACAAGAATTTAGATAATTTTGAATCATTTTGATCTGAAATTAAAAAGAGATCATTATCTAACAAGTAACCCTTGAATGAAAAGTTGAAGAATAAATAAAATATGGATATCTAGGAAGGGAATGTAGGAAATTTCTATATTGTGGAAAAGAAAGTTATGAAGTACTAAATCAATAATGAGACATTTAAGTAAAATAACATATTGTTATGTGCCATCAAGTTGACTGCGACTCACAGTGACTCTAGGCATAATTTCTCTGAACCCTGCCCTATGTTGAGACAATCTGACTGTCCTTAACACAAGTAACCCCAGTTACTGGGTCAGTAAATCTCATGTAGGGTCTTTCTCTCTTGCACTGTCTCTCCACCCTTCCAAGCATGATGTCCTTCTCTAAGGACTGGTCCCTCTTGGCAACATGCCCAAAATATGTCAAACAGAGCTTCAAAATCCTTACCAAGGAGTGACTTGATTTAACCCTTTCCATGACAGACCTATTTGTTCTCTTAGCACTCCAGGGTATGTTGAATAATCTTCTCTAGCACCACAACTCAAAGCATTGATTCTTCTTCTGTCATCTTTAGTCGTTGTCCAGCTCTCTGATGCATAGCAAGCAATTGTGAACACCATGGGCTGGATCAAGTGCCCCTTAGTCTCAAGACTGACATTACTGTTCTTCAGCACTTTCAAGAGATCATTGATATCTGACTTAATAAAGCAATTAATCTTTTGATTTCCTGGCTGCTGGTGCCAAGAGTGTTGATTGTGGAACCAAGTAAGCTTAAACTGTTAACAATCTCAAACTTTTCTCCATTTTTGATGGTGCTGCCATTTTACCCAGTGGTGAAAAACTTTATTTCCTTGATGTTGTTCAATCCAAATTGAAGACTAATCCTTGACCTTCTTCAGCAAATACTTCAGGTTCTCCTCAGTTTTAGCAAGTAAGGTTGTATCATCTACGTAACACAGGTTGTTTAAGAGTCATCCTCTAATCCTGATTCTGTTACTCCATCTCATCAAGTCCAGTCTCCTGATTTACCTGTTCTGCATATAGATTGAAAAGGGAGAAAGGACACATCCCTGATGCATTCACTTCTAAACCCAGCTTGCATTTTTGATACTTCTTTATTAATGTACTGTTTCAGTTATTTTTAAATAACCTTCAGCAGGATTCTTTTGGGATACAATTTTACTGATATTGTTCGATAATATCCACATTCTCTCAGATCACCTTTTTTTGAATGGCAATAAATAATGGATCTTTTCCAGTGAGTTGAATAAGTAGCTGTCCTCCAGATTTCTTGGCACAATCTGGTAAGTACATCTAGGCATTCATGCATTTGTTGAAATATGTGACTTGGAATGTGATCAATTCTTGGGAGGTCTTCTGGCCTATTGCAATCTCAAAGGCAAACAATTAGAATTCACCACCTACTCCACGGGAGAAAGATGGGCAATCTCTTCCTGTTCAATTAAACTGTCTCTGAAAACCCACTAGATGTTCAGCTCTGGGTCTGTTCTGACTTGATGGTATCCAACAACAAAATACCATTGTCATTGTTGGGCTGTCAAATTGCTTGTCACTCACAGTGACCCTATATACAACAGCGCTAAATCCTGCTCTATCTTGAGCCAAACTCATTGTCTCTGACATACCTACACCATTACCCCAATCACTGAGTCAATCTATATCATACAGGGTCTTCTCTTGTGCTATCCTTCCACCCTTCTAGTATAATAACCCTCTCCAAGGACTAGCAACATGGCTAAAGTATGTCAGATGAAGCTTTAAAACTTTTGCTTCCAAGGAGCAACCTGGTTTCACCCTCTCCAGGACGAACCTGTTTGTTCTATACAACCACAACTCAAAGGCATCAATTCTTCTACCGTCTTTGGTCAGTGTCCCCAGTGTCCCGCTCTCTGATGTATAGCAAGTAATTGTGAAGAACATTGCCTGGATCAGGCACATTTTTGTCTCTATACTTACTTCACTCTTTTTCAGTACTCTGAAGACAACCTTGACAGCAGATTTTACAAATGCAACTTGTCTTCTGATTTCCTGGCTACTGGTACCTATACTGTTGACTACGGAGCCAAGCAAGCTGAAGCTGTTAACAATCTCATTCTCTTCACCGTCTATCATGTACATTTAATTTGTAGACATATATGTTTCTTACAAATATTGGTGAATTTGGGCTTTATCCCAGGATTTTTGGGGTAATAGTTTTTATAAACAAGGTTTTTAAACATAAATCAAAACTAAGAAGGTACACCTTAGCAGTAAGGTGTTGTGCTGTCAACCTAAAAGCAGGAAGTTTGAATCCACCAACTGCTCTGAGGGAGAAAGATGGGCAATCTCCTGTTGCATAATTTCTAGTCTCCAAAAGCCCACTGGAGGGTCAGCTATGAGTTGGTTCTGACTTGATGGTACAAAGCAACAACAACAACAAAGTGTACCAATTTTCTATTCTGCACAACAAATTATCTCCAAATGTAGCCGCATAATATAGCAAATGTACATACTCACACAGTTTTCAGTGTATGTAGGAACAGCCTAGTTGAGGAGTTTAGCTCAATATCTCTCATGAGAATATAATCGAGGTTTTGTCTGGGGCTATTGTCATCTCCAGAATAGCTGAAGAAGCCATGCTTCTAAGTTTACTCATGTCACTATTAGCATATGTCAGAAGATCTTCTAAGTTCTTTCATACTGATTCTCCAACTTCTTTACAAACTTGTCCTTGGGTGTGGCAGCTGGCTTTCCTCAGAGTACCCAAGATGACAGGAACTCTGGTGGCATAGTCTATAGTTTAGTAAGCTAGGGATTGCCCATCTTAATCCTGTGGGACAGTGCACGGATTTGAATGGCATAACTTCCCATTGGCAGCACAATCATTGCAGGAGCTTTTGTGTTACCATCATTCAAATGGCTAGCAGTTCAAATTCACCAGCTGCTCCATAGAAGGAAGATGTGTAGTGTCCTCTTGAAAAAGATTTAAAGCCTCGGAATCTAAGTAAAGGCAAGCTGCTCAACAGCACATAAAAACACATGAGTCAAAACTGACATTCCAGCAACAGATTTCGTTTTAGAGATTGACTACCACAATAGGCAAACCAGATGAAAAAATGGAATACATTTATTATTCAGACCTTTAGGATCTTGAGGCTAGAACTTGAATAATCTTGAGGTCTTTGAGAATTCTTTTTGTTTAGCCTTGATTTACACTACAGTGAGGCAGCTGGCTTTAGAAAAGAATAAAAAAATGAAATGATGCAGCTTATAAATACAGTTTAGCCCTCTTGCTTCAAAAGATTTCAAATTCCTTCTGTTTTGGTTTAATCCACACATATGAAGTAGATGGATTTTACTTTAAAATGTTCCTTGAAGCAAAGGTAGACAATCCTGATTCATCATTAGACTCTTTGAGCCTGTATGTGACCTCAGAATGTTTACTTCACAGTGTCCCAAATGCTTACTGTCAATTATGTCTCATCTCTAGTTGAAATTTAATATTTCATTCTAGCTTTATTTTCCAGAAGAATCTTTGTAATTATTTGAATTTTCATGCACTTGATTTATGAAAATGTTTTCTCAATGGAAGACTTTTTAATAAGTGATAGTGGATAAATCACATTGTCTTATAGAAATTCTGCCTCACACCATACACAAAAATAAGTTTCAGGAAGATGGCATCTAAATATTAAATAAAAAAAATTATAAAAGAAAAAAGATGTTTCTTTAAGAAGCTGTATTTAATTTCAAACATCTTTTTCTCATGAAGAGCAAAGGCAAGGCATAGTAAAAATATATCTTACAAATGTAACTCATGAAGCATTTATATCAAGACTATTTAAAAAGACATTTAAGAATCAATAGGACAAAGAGACAAACCAGGAGAAAAAGGGACAAGAAGTCTGGACATGAATCTTCTTAAAGTCTTATTTTAAAAGTTTTTTGCAATAAAGGTGATATTTAACCAATTAAAAGCAGTTTAAGTAATGATTCTCTTATTAGAATAGCTGAAAATTTTAAATGACTGATAATTTCTCATGTTGATAATGATTTAACATTAAGTTAAAAACTTAGACCACATAATCTTGCTCAGGAAGCAAGGATTTTGAAACTCCATACTCTGGGCATGTTACAGGAGTGATCACTTCATGGAGAAGGACACCATTCTAGGAAGCAAAGAATTTTGCCCTATCCTGCGTCATCCTCTCCATTTTTACCATGCTCAAACCTATTATAGTCACCTATTGGTGTCAATTCATTTCATTGAACCTTCCTCTCTTTCACTGACTCTACTTTTCCCAGCATGATGTCTTTTTCCAAGGACTGGTCCCTCTTGACAATATATCCAAAATATGTGAGACAAAGTGACATTGTTCTTGCCAATGTCTTCAAAATACTTGAACTTCTTCCTTCATTATAGTTGGTTCTTGATCCTACGATATTTCCTGAAAGGGTACAGTGTTAACGAGTTCTTTTTGGTTCAGTGACTGTCCATTCATTTTATCTTCTTTTGATGTGCTTCCTGCACAATTCAAGAACTTGCCCATAGGTTTTGCCCTTCAGTATTGCAACATGGCGCTTGATTTTGTTTCCAATACTTTTCAGTCTCGGAAATGTCAAACTCATTCTTCTTTTAGGTGTTCTAACTCTAGGTCTTCACACATTTCATAATAGCACTTTGTTTTGTCTTCTCTATTTAGACCTTTAACATTTTCCATTAAGCTTTTTGTCTTCAGCATTTCTTGCTTTATATTTTACTCTCTATATTTTAGTGCAAGTTTCAGTACATTTTCTGACATTCATTTTGGTCTTTTTTTCTTGTTTTTGCAATGACTGTTTTGCTTTCTTCATAGTTGATGTCATTCTGCAATTCATCTAGTTTTCAGTCATTAGTGCCCACTGCATCAACTCTATTATTGAGATTGTTTTAAAATGCAGTTGGACTAAAATCAAGATAATACTTTGTCTCTTGGAGGCCTGTTTTTCTTTTCTTTACCTTCAGTGAACTTGCATAAGAGTAATTAATGGTCACAGTCAACCCCTGGATTAAGAAGTATAATACAATACACAAATTCTAAATACCGTGGGTGATTATTGTATTATTAGTCCAATCACTTTGAAAAACTAGCATATATAATTACTTAGAAGCCTTATGATAAAATAAGTTTACTCCTAAGTGTGAACACCAGGTTAGAGAAAGAGTGGCATTTTTATGAAATGCTATGCTACAATGAACGTGGAGGTAAACAAATCTACCATTGCAATCAAGTATTTAGATTACTCGCATAGACATAAAATTGAGTCAAAGAAACATCAGTTACATAAATTTAAGTATGCAAAAGTAATTTATGATATCAGAAGCTACTAGTGATTAACTCTGGGTAAAAGAGAGGGAAATAATGTTGCCACAGCAGCATAAAAGGCACAAGAAGAGACGTCACAACGCCGGGAATTTTGTGTCCTGGACTGGTGGCATAGTGCTCATTTTGTGATAATTAATTTCAGATTTTTTTTTACTTCTCTCTATGTGTAATTCATCAGTTCTTTAAAAGAGTTGAAAAAGAATTAAGCTTTATTTAAGTTGGTTTCAAAGATATTATAAGTTTTTTATATTATAAGGGTGTTTTGGTTTTGGTTTTGGGTTTTTAAAAATTTTTATTTTACTAATTTTAATGAACATTTACAGAGATTTTGATTTTCCATTCATTCATTGCTGCATTTTTCTCCCTGCCCACCCTCCCTGCCGGTTCGTTATTCTCTTTGAAAAGTAAAAGAAAAATTTCTTCATTGATATGCAATCCCCCTGCCCAGTACACTCTGCTATGCAACCTTCATTTTGGACTCTTGTCATAACCATAATACCCAATCATATATAGCTTTTAAACTGTTCTCTCCCTCATTTGTTTCAATGCAGTATACATAATTTATCAATTTTCCTCAGCCTCACCCCAACCCTTATGTCAGTCCCATTCTACAACAGTGGCATTTGTCCTCCCATGACTGAGATATTTACCCAGCATAATGTCCTCCAGGGTTATTCATTTTGAATAATACTGCATGAGTTCCTTATTTTTCAATGCAGTGTAGTATTCCATTGTGTGAATATACCAGAGCTTCTCTATTCATTCATTTGTTAATGGGCACTCAGTTGTTTCCAAATCTTTGCTATTGTAAACAAAGCCGCAATAAACATGGGTGTGCATATACCTGCCTGGGTGGCAGTTATGGTTTCTTTAGAGCATATTTGCAGTAGAGGAACTGCTGGGTCAAATGGTTTTTCTATTTGCAACTTTTTTTAAGAAAGCTGCATACAGCCTTCCATAGTGGTTGTACCATTTTACACTCCCACCAGCAGTGAATAAGGGTTCCAGTTTCTCCACAACCTCGCCAGCATTTGATGTTTGCTGCTTTGCTAAATTTTGCTATTCTTACTGGGGTGAGATGATCTCTTATAGTTGTTTTGATTTGCATCTCTCTAAGAGCTAGGGATTTTGAGCATTTCTTCATGTATTTGTTGGCCATCTGAATGTCTTCTTTGTTAAAGTGTCTGTTCATATCCTTTGCCCATTTTTCAAGCGGGTTATTTACCTTTATCTTGTTGTGGTGCTCAAGTATTTTATATATTTTAGATATAAGTTCCTTATCTGACATGTCATTACCAAATATTTTTTCCCAATCCATGAATTTTCATTCTGTTGGAGAAGTTTCTAGATGTGCACAGGGATTTGATTCTCGGAAGGTCCCACTCATCTATTTTATCCTCTCCTGGTTGTTGATTTTTCAGGATGCTTGGAAGACTCTTTATGTTGTGGATTAGGACTTCTAGAGTTCTTCCAAGATTTTCTTTAATGAAATGTATAGTCCTTGGTTTTAGTCCTAGGTCCATGATCTATTTTGAGTTGTTTTTTTGTGGCCTCTAAGTGTTATCTTTATTAATTAAGCAAAATTGTGCCAATCTGTAAATTGCACAGTGTTACTAATTTTTCCTCTGGATTTTTAGACGTTAGGTTCTTTTTACAGTCTAACTTCGAGAGTATTATATGTTAAATCATACTCACACTCCATACAGTCTGGGAAGTCAGTGTGAACATGGCTTCCACAGTAGCAAGGAAGCTAAGGGTACAGAGACCCCTGGAACTTTCTAAGCAGTCCTGCTTGCATAATAGTTGAGCCCTCAGTGGCTAAAATAAATGTCAGTGGTTTCAATACACCAGTGGTTTGCTCTGTGGAAGAAAAAAAACATAGCTATCTACTCCCATAAAGATTATAGCCAAGAAAAAAACTCTTCAGGTTAGTTCTAAATTGTCACATGACATTGATGTGAGTTGTCTTTGACTTGAGAGCACATAACAGCAACAACAAAGAACTTTCTGAAAACAAATCCATGAAATGTGTTCTGAGTCCCAGCCATCTCTTGGTGGTTTACTTCTTTTTTTTTCCATTTATTTATGTCTTTTATTTTATATCTTTATTTTTCTCTCTTCTTTTTTTGTGTTGTATTTTTTTAAAAATTTATTATTCATTTCAGTAAATATTTACAGACACTGTGGATTTCCATTCATTCATTGTTGCACTTTTCTCCCTTCCCAACCCTCCCCTCTAGTTCACTAACCTCTTGTAAAAGCAAAACAAAAATTCTCTCATTGTTTTACAAACCCTCCCCCAGGTCAGGTTGAAGGACCCCCGAACCGCTGGTCCTGTTCTTTCCCGAGTGGATGGCGAAGACCCAAGACTCCAAGACACCGGCTTGATGCAACAGCAAGAGATAAGAGGTTTATTGCGGAGCTCCGGGCCTACCCTTATCTCTCGCAGGAGACAGAGGAGTCGACCGCGAGCAGACAAAGTTGGGTTTTTTTTATACACTTTAGGGGGATACAACTGGGTATCAGCTTCTCATTTGGTGATGAAAGCACAGTTTGAATTCATTGGTTCAGTGTTCGCTCAGGGTTTACACAGCATATTTGCACATAGCACTTGCGGCAGTCACGTAGCACATGTAGCAGTTAGATAGATCTTTAGCTATAGGGTGGTGTCACAAATTCTTAAGTATACAATGAGTTCAAACTCCAGGGCAGTGGACTGTTGCCCTGGATACAACTGGGTGTGGGGCTCTACCCAAGACAATGGAAAAATTCCTGAGTTTAACTTAGCTGAGAACTATAGAAACCTGAGTTTAATTCAGCTGAGAACTATAGGGACTATTTTAATTTCAATCTTTTCAAGGTCAGGAATCTTCTTCTTGCAATTTATTTCCAGGAGAACTTTGGTAAAATTTTCAAGTTAGTCAGATTCATATCAGTAGCATATCTTTTACATACATTAAAGGTTTGCCCTTGCTGACTGCTTTGTCTCTTGATGGCCAAGTTCAGTCACCCCACAAAAGATGATCTAGGTTGGAGGACAGGAAAAAATGAGAAATCAGACTCTGTTATGCTTACACTTCTGGCTATTTAGAATCCAATTAGCAAAGAAGCAGCATCAAGGGCACATTCATAATCAAGGATGCATGGAGGTGCAAGAAGATGGAGGTCTCTAGGGTATCTTTTGTTCCTGGTGCTGAAAGTTAGTGGTCTTACAAACACTCAGTGGGAGGCATCAGTAGGTAAGAGATGCTCAGAACTGCATAAAGTCTCCCTGTCTTTTATATCATCTAAAACTGGAGGAGAGCAGGAAGATATCCATTCTTAAGAATTCACACTTTTACTAAAACAAAACATTATGCTTCCCATAGTTATATATAACCTAGCTCCTTGGATTTTTCATGCCCTATTCTGTCACTGAGCCTGTTTTCAACTTCAGTTTAAAAAGACTGGTTGTTTCCTACCAGTGGTGTTAGCCGAAAAGTTGGCTTTATTAGGTCATTACAATTAACACCCACTGGTCTCCAGCAACCTTAACTACAGACATGCGGTCTTGCAAATCAGCATAGTCTTGCAAATCATCAACAGCTATGGGTCTAGGACAAAAGAAAGTGTGTTTCCCACACTAGATAGCAAGGTTTGAGGTGAGCAAAACTGGTGGTGACAAGACTTGAGCGAAACTGGAGAAAGATCCTGTTGAGAGTGAGACCCCGGTGACGGTGGTGAAGAGACTGTGACATTGCTGTGGAGAAACTGTGGCAAGTTATATTCAGAGGATTCCTAAGATAAAGGCCACAGTTAAATGATTTTACTGTTCTTGCCTTTGATGTTTGAAGGGAAAGTTACTTGCTATACTGAAACCAAGGGCTGAACTAACTAAAGAATTATGTTTTGGAACTTGGGCTAGAACTTGGATTTGCATTGGGTGATGTTCTTTTCTTCTCCAACTCTCCAAATTCCTTCTCTAATAAACTCCATTGTTTGTACCATAACTGTAAATCTGTGAGTCAGCAATAAATAAATGAACATCTTGCTGCTGCTGTGGTTCTACAGGCACCATGGAGATGGGCTATGGGCATTTTATCTGCTTTCTGCTGAGGAGCATTGAAGGGCGGTGTTTTTCTCACTCCTTCTGAAATACGGAAGTCTTTTTCTGAAAATCCATTTATAAAGACGCTCATGGCCTTCTGTCCCCCATACCTCATTTTCTGTTCTTTAGACACTACCGTAATAGGTGAAACATGTTTGTTTATTTGTATGTTTTATAATTATTTACTGTAATGCTGCGGAGGGTCAAGGACTGCAGCCTTCAACATAGACTGAGGCTCAATGCCAAGAAGACAAAGATTTTCACCACTGGACCAATTGGCAGCATCAGGATGGATGGTGAAGAGATAGAGATTGTTCACAGCTTTAGCTTGCTTGGCTCCTCAGTCAACACTTTCAGCACCAGTAGCCAGGAAATTAAAAGACGTATTTCCATGGGAAAGTCTGCTGTTAGGGACCTCTCCAAAGCACTGAAGAGCAACGGTATCTCTCTGGAGACTAAGGTGTATCTGACACAGGCCATGATCTTTGCAATCACTTGTTATGCATCAGAGAGTTGGACAATGAGTAGAAGGATAGAAGAAGAATTGATGCCTTTGAGCTGTCATGCTGGAGAAGAGTACTGAGGGTACCATGGACTGCTAGGAAAACAAACAGATTCATCTTGGAAAGGGTTAAACCAGGTGGCTCCTTGGAGGTAAGGATTCTGAGGCTTCATCTGACATACTTTGGACACATTGTAAGGAGAGACTGGTTCTTGGAGAGGGACATCATGCTTGGGAGGGTGGAGGGATGGCTCAGGAGGGGAAAGCCCTCTATGAAGTGGATTGATTCAGTGTCTGGGGTAATGGGATGGGAATGTCAGAGACAGCGTGATGGCACAGGACGGAGAAGAGTTTAGGGCTGTTGTACATAGGGTCGCTATGAGTCGCAAGTGACTCGATGGCACATAACAACAACCACAACAATATCAAGTAAGCATCAGATAATAAAAGTAACTGCTGTTGAGATATGGATTATATTTCAGCACCAAAAAACCTTAAATCCTTACCATTGGGCCAATAAGCAATATCACGATAGATGAAGAAAAGATTGAAGTTGTCAAAGATTTCATCTTGAATCCATACTCAACACCCTTAGCATCCGTAGTTAAATAATCAAAAGACATATTGCACTGGATAAATCTACTGTCAAGGACTTCCTCAAGGTATTAAGGAGTAATGATGCCAGTTTAAAGTCCAAGATGTACCTGATTCAAATCACACAACTCAAATAAGTCTTGTCACTTACTTCTTTTGCATCTGAAAATTGGACAATGACTAAGGATGGTACAACTCAATACGTTTGAATTGTAGTGATGGAGAAGAGTGTTGAATATCACATAGACTTCCAAAAGAACAAACAAATACATCTTGGAGAAAGTGCAACCAGGGTATTCCTTGGAGGTAAGGATGGTGACACTTCACGTCACACATTTTGTGCGTGTTGTTAGAAAGGGTTGGTGCTTGGAAAAGCATTTCATACTTGGAATGGTGGAAGATCTGTGAAAGAGAAGACAACCCTTAATACACTGGATTGACACAGTGAATGTAACAATGGTCTCAAGTATATCAGAGATAATAAGGATGGCATTGTTGTTGTTGTTGTTATGTGCCGTTGAGTCGTTTACGACTCATAGCGACCCTATGCACAACAGCCCTAAACCCTGCTCTATCCTGCGCCAACCGCACTGCCTCTGACACACCCATCCCGATTAGGCCAGTCACCGAATCAATCCAACTCATAGAGGGTCTTCCCCTCCTGCGCTGCCCCTCCACCCTCCCAAGGATGATGTCCCTCTCCAAGGACCCGTCCCTCCTGGCAACATGTCCAAAGTAT